>NW_026067985.1:6162500-6224168 GCF_014885135.2 Alexandromys fortis | reverse complement strand
CCCTCCCTCCCTCCCTCCCCCCCCTTTTTCTGAAGAGGCAACTCTCCCTTCCCATTTCCCCCTTTTCCCCTTCCCCTCCCCCTCCATAGTCCACTAAATAAACTCTCCAGCTCGACTGCCGCCCCTCGTGGGACCAGCCTCAAGTCAAATTTATAAATGAGAACAGTTTCATCTACATTCTCTCAGTGTCTCTTTTGTCAGGCTACCTCACCTCTGTCTGGCCCTCCATAGTTTAATTTTAGTTTTTCTTTGTGGTGCTTAGGATATAACCCAGGGCCTCAAGTATATTCTACCAGTTGAACCACACACCTTAGAAGTTTGGTTGCCCTAGGCCTTAACAGAACCTGCATTCTTCTGATAAAGACTCTGTCTTGGTTTCTATTGCAGTGATAAAATACCATGATCAAAAGCAACTTGGGGCTGGGCGGTGGTGGCGCACGCCTTTATTCCCAGCACTTGGGAGGCAGAGGCAAGCGGATTTCTGTGAGTTGGAGACCAACCTGGTCTACAAGAGCTAGTTCCAGGACAGGCTCCAAAACCACAGAGAAACCCTGTCACAAAAAAAAAAAAAAAAAAAAAAAAAAAAAAAAAAAAAGCAACTTGGGGAGGAGAGGATTTAGCTCAGTTTATAGTTCTACATCACGTTCCACCATCAAAGGCACTCAGAGATGGAACTGAAGGAGGACAGGAACCTGGAGGCAGGAGCTGAAGTAGAGGCCACGGAGGAACGTTGCTTACGGCTTGGTTCCTGTGACTTGCTTGACCTGTTTTCGTATAGTACTTTTAGGACCATCAGCCCAGACGTGGCACTGCCCACACTGAGCTGGGCCTTCCCACATTGATCAACAATCAAAAAACTGCACACAGACTTGGCCACGGGACTCTCTGGTGGAGGCATTTTCTCAATTGAGGTTCGCTTTTCCAAAATGACTCTAGCGTGTGTCAAATTGACACAGAACTGGCTAGCACGGGTTCTTAGGAACAAGCTCTGGACCCATTCACAACCCAGGACTTCCACCTGCAAAGCTCCTTTGTATGTCTCTCTCCACCTAGCCTAGCAGGACATGTTCCCATACAGTTCTACTTTCCTCCTACCCCACATGACCCCAACCCTGCTTCAGGGCCGCAGGCCATGCACTTGGCACAATGGGTTGTATAGCAGTATTTGCCTGGAACTGGGTGTTGGCCGATGTTAAAACTCACCCTTACGGTAAGTATAGAATTTCCTAATGCAATTATACTCCATGTTGGACGGGGAATTAAATCAGAGCATGGCGGGAAGAGGCTGGGCAGAGAAGGGAGGAAGAGCTGCGGAGTTTCAGAGGAGTACACTTAATACCAGCAGAGAGTTTACTATGAGGGTCACAGCAAGGCCTTCAGCTCGTTAGGGCCAACGAGTTGGTCTGCATGGCCTCTGGCTAGAGCGGGGTCAGGAGTGAGGACAACAGGGTCTTGTTTTTATTGTTGTTGGTTTTTTATATTCACTTATTCTTTATTTTGTGTATGATTATTTTGCTTCCATGTATGAAGAAACCAGAAGAGAGTGTTGGCTCCCCTAGAACTGGAGCTATGGACAGCTGTGAGCCACTATGTGGGTGCTGGGTATTGAGCCCAGATGCATCGCAGAAACAAGTGCTCTTAGCTACTAAGCTATCTTTCCAGTTCCAACAGGGTGTTCCTGTCAGGACTTAGCTCTGCCCTCTGGACCTCTGGACAGGTGGTCAATTCCCAAAGCCCAAGCTTTCCTGACACAGGTGAGTGAGCATTAAAAACCAAGGTGGATCTCTATAGGACTCAAAGAGAGGAGTCTTGCACCCAGAAACCCGTCTTGATGGGTCCTGGGGTGCCTTCTAGAGATCCTTCAGCCCAGTAGAGATTCCAGGACTTTACTCCATTCATCATTACTTTAAAACTCCTCCCACCCTCTGTCACGCCCCACCTCGACCAGCAAGGATGACGTGACCACCAGAGCTCTTCTCAGTTTATTCCAGACCTTTTACAATTCTCTCATTTTCTTCCCCTCTCTCTCTCTTTGACCTCTCTCTTTTTCCCTCTCTCTCTCCTCTCTCTCTCTCCGGGCAAACCTCTCCCAGCCCTTAAGTAGGCATGGGCTGCCAATCCCAGATTGCCAGGTGGGCATTGCCCATAGGTTCACGCATATGCAGGCAGCTGATAATCATTGCGTGATCATAGCATAGGTCAGACTTTAGCCATAGGAGTTGATTATACATCTCCATCAGTTGTGGCTCTATGCTGCTCGCTACAACCCTCACTCTTTGGGACTCTCTTTTCTTAAGGTAGGGTAGCCCAGGTTTGTACCTCACTATGTAAATCAGTCTGGCTTCAAACTAATGCTGTAGTTCAGACTGATCCCAAACTCATAGCAACCGTCCTGCCTCAGCCTCCTAAATGCTGATAAGCCATCATGCCAAACTATTTTTTTTTTCAGAGATAGGGTTTATCTATGTGGTCCTCCTGGCTATCCCCGAACTCTCTCTGTAGAGCAGGCTGGCCTCAAACTCATAGAGATCCACCTACCTCTGCCTCCCAAGTATTGGGACTAAAGTTTTGGGCTACCACTGCCTGGTATAATCATTTCTTCCATATTTGGTTTAGTTTAGGTTTTTTGGGGGGTGTGGTTAGCATCTCATGTTCCAGGGCTGGCCTTGAACACACTATGCAGCAGAGAAGGGTCTTGAACTCTGACTCTCCTGCCTTACTAAATATATATCACCACATCCTGTGCTGAGGATTGGGCCTAGAGCTTCTCGCTAGGAAAGCACCACCCTAGCCTAAGCAACTTCTCATTATAAAATGTCTTATCATTCCAGAATAACCACGTAAGGTGTGATTCTACACGAGAATGACTATGACAGTTGCTAACGACACTATTATGTGGTTATTGATGACAATGACAATCCTAATTGTGGGACAATGATAGAATTCCTTCTCCTTATTACAGAAATCATAGAAGCAAAATGACGCTGAGAGAAATCTCTGGGAAAGTCACAAGGGAGGCATGCCCAAGAGGTTGGTCCCAAACCTTCCCCACACATGCATGACACGCTTCATTTATGATGTGCTGTCATTCTTTGTGTATGTTTTGAGTAAAACTGCAGGCAAGACTTACATATAATAAATATGCCTTAATTGTGTCTCAGCTTTTTGATTGTCCTCATTTTCAATGATTGATACCACATAGATGTGCCTCTGCCATGTGGATCCCAGGGATTTGAACTCAGGTTGTTGAATTCAGAGGCAAATGCCTTACCGGCTCAGTCATCTTGGGGTGCCTGTGATGGCTAATCTTAGTTGTCAGCTTGCCTACGTCTGGAATCAATTAAAAGCCAAACAGTTGAGCACACCTGTGGAAGGGAAGACCTCCCCAAGTCTGGGCCGTGTTTTCTGGTGCGAAAGAAGGAAGCTGATTGCCTGCTTGCCCGCAGTCTCACTGGCAAGCCCGTCTATGGTATTGCTGAGCCGTTCCTTCACTCGTTATTAGAGCCCACTCCTTCAGGATCCCAGTGAAGGCAGAAGACCAGCAGCTCTCTGGGAATTCTCTTAGACCCCAGCACCAGACTGGGACTGCTAAGACATTCGGTCTTGTGGACTGAACAATTATTGGATTCTTAGGTTTTCTGTCCAGAGACAGGCACTGTTGGACTACCTGGAGCACAGTCTCTAAGTCACTCTAATAAATCCCTTTTAATATAGACCTATCCTTACATATATAGACATCTACGGGTATATTCAGATACATAATACATAAATTCTTTTGTTGCTTTTGAGACAGGATCTCTTTATGTAGCTCTGGCTGTCCTGGAACTCACTCTGTAGACCAGGCTAACCCTGAACTGAGATCACCTGCCTCTGTTTTCTAGGTGCTGGGATTAAAGGTGTGAAGAACCAACTCCTGACTAGATAAATTCATTTTATCATTTGTGTTCCTTTAAGGGGCTAATATAGCCCCTTAAGATATTTTTTGTTCTCCCTGAAGGTATGTGTGCGTGCGCATTTATGCATACTTGTGTGGAAGCCCAAGGACAACCTTGTGTGTAATGACACTCTCGGGAGCCATTTTTGAGACAGGCTCTTTCAGTGGCCTGAAGGTCACTGACTGTCTAACCAGCCAGTAAACCTCAGGGACCCTCCAGTTTCTACCTTCTCAGGACTGAGATTACAAATTTAAATTGTTTTCCTAGTTAGGGTTTCTATCGTTGCAATGAAACACCATGACCAAAAGCAAGTTGCAGAGGAAAGGGTTTATTAGCTTACATTTCCACACCATACTCCATGACTGAAGGAAGTCAGGACAGGAATTCAAGCAGGACAGGAACCTGGAGGCAGGAGCTGTTGCTGAGGCCATGAAGGGTGCTGCTTACTGGCTTGCTCCCCATGGCTTGCTCAGCCTGCTTGCTTATAGAGCACAGGGATGTCTCCACCCACTATAGCTGGGCCCTCCCCCTCAATCACTCATCAATAAAAATGTTCTACAGGTTTGCCTACAGCCCAATCTTACAGAGGTATTTTCTCAACTGGGGTTCTGTCCTCTTAGATGATTCTAGCCTGTGTCAGTTGACTTAAAACCAACCAGCACATTAGCTCCTTGTCAACGTTACACGTAACATTTAAAAAAAAATAACCTTTACTTTTTTTGGTTCATCCCCAAGATCTCAGATTAATATATATCACAAATGTAAAACATATTGCAAACTTAAAAGTCCCACAGTCTTTGCCAAATCCAACACTTTAAAAGCAAAATGTCCTAGACCTTTAATCTCAGCTCTCGGGAGACTGAGGCAGGTGGATGTCTCTGTGTTTGAGGCTTGCCTGTTTTACAGAGTGAGTTCCAGAACAGTCAGGGCTGTTACACAGAGAAACCATGTCTTGAAAAAAAGAAAAATATCCAAAATTTCCTTTAAAATCCAAAATCTCTTTTAAAAATTCAAAGTCTTGCAGGGCAGTGGTGGCACACGCCTTTAATCCCAGCACTCGGGAGGCAGAGGCAGGCGGATCTCTGTGAGTTTGAGGCCAGCCTGGTCTACAAGAGCTAGTTCCAGGACAGGAACCAAAAAGCTACGAAGAAACCCTGTCTCGAAAAATCAAAAAAAAAAAAAAATCAAAGTCTCTCAACTGTAGGCTCCTAAAAAATTAAAAAAAAAACTTTTCATACTTCAAGAGGGAAGAGCCATAGCACAGCAACAATCCAAACCATGAGCACCCACATCCCAGCAGTGTAGAGAATTCAGTGTTGAGTATCTGGGATCTTCTGGCCTCCTCCCAGGGGCATGGGTCACTGCCCAGGCTCCACTGTCTGCAGCACACAGCTGGCTTCTAAGCTCTGGTTTGCTCCTTTCCGCCACCGCTGCTGTTCTTGGTGCTCATCTCATGGTACTGGATTCTCTGAAATGCTGAAGTCTCTGTGGCAACTGGGTCTCCTACTGAACTTTCACCTATATCCTCTCCTGGACTCCTGACCAGACACCTCCGATTCTCTGCACAAAAAGCCTAGTAGAGCCTTTGCTTCCCTCTGAAACCCCACAAGCCGGGCCTTCACCCTCTGCACTGCTCTCAACAATCTTATCTTCCAAGCACCTACAGAACAGCCCACTGAGCTCGCAACACTCAGTCCAAAGTTGCAAAAATCTTTCCACAATCCCCCTCAAAGCAGCATGGTCAAGTCTGTCACAGCAATGCCAGGTAATATCCTGATACCAACTTGTCTTAGTTAGGGTTTCTATTACTATGATGAAGTACCATGGGCAAAGCAACTTGGGAAGAAAAGGATTTATTTGACTTATACCATATCACTCATTGTCCATCACTGAAGGAAGCCAGGACAGGGATTCCAACAGGGCAGAGCCTGGGGGCAGGAGCTGATGCAGAGGCCATGGAGGGGTGCTGCTTATTGGCTTGTTCCTCATGGCTTGCTCAGCCTGCTTTATTATAGAACCTGGGACCACCAGCCCAGGGATGGCACCACCCACAATGAGCTAGGCTCTTCAACATCAATAACTAGTCAATAAAATGTTCTACAGGCTTGCCTACAGCTCAGTCTTTTGGAAATATTTTTTTCTCAATTGGGATTCACTTCTCTCAGATGATTCTAGCCTTCCTCAAGTTGACATAAAATTAGCCAGCGCAGCCACCATGCCTGACTTTCTCGTGTGATTCTGAGACTCCAAGGCAGGCCTAGCTCTGTATTGGTTGAGCCATCTCCTTAGCTCTATGTTTTAGTTTGAATAGTTTGATAATCATTTCTTTAACCTCGCAACCTGTTTTTATCTCATCCTCTGAATTGTTTTTCAGAATTAGACCCACACAAGTTCTCCAAAGGTATTTCTTCACTTCTGTGGGCTGTGTTTTCTTCCAGCCTGATTCTTCCTCTGTCTTTTGTTAGCATCCCCTACCCTCACTCCTGACCTTGCTTTACTCCCCTCTTTCTGCCCTGTCTCTCCTCTTTCTCTCTGTCTCTCTGTCTCTCTCTCTGTTTCTCTCTCTCTCTCTCTGTCTCTCTCTCTCTCTCTCTCTCTCTCTCCTTTTCCTTTGCCGAAGAGGATTCAAATCACTGTAGTGGGGACAATAAAACCTGAAGTGAAATGTGCCCCCCCTCCCCCCCTCTCCCCCACCTCCCCACCCTCCCACCCCCGCCACAAACTGTTCTAGCCTCTCAGCAGGCACCGAAAACGTGGCCTGGCCTAGCAGTGCAGGCTACATTTGCTAGCTGGGGTACATGGAATGGGGTCAGGGAGCAGTCAATGCAAACCACGCTGAAACTGCTTCTGGGTCACTGAGACAGCTGATTTCAGTCACCAAAGCACACTAAGTGCACTGCCCTCGGTCCCTTGCAACCCCTCCCACCTGCCTCCCTTGAATTCTATGTGAGCACTGCGCGCACACAGGAACATCGCGGCCATGGCTGGTATAGTCTGAGGAAGGTGTGGGGCCTGTGAGGAGAGGGCTTCTCAGGCCGGGGATCCACAGGAGGAGATTCCTAGGTGCGCAGCTGCCAGATTCACCCTTGCAGGAAAGCAGGGAGACCCTGGGTGAGAGCGCAGCGACAGTCCTGGGAAGCCCTTCATACTCCTGGCGTCCTGCTGCACTGACCCGTCAAGCTTCAAGGGGGTCTTCTCCGTGGTGAGATGTATGAAAATCCCTACTGCCAAAGTTAACAACTCCAAAAAGCAATCTGCTAGGGGGAATTTTGCCAGTCTTTAGAGAGACTCATCATGCATTCAACATTGCCAGATCTTCTGGTTCCTATTGGAGATTCATACTTGAGTTGTTTTTCAAATCAATCAGTCATTGCAATGTATTAAATGATGCTTTCTTCCCTCTCCTTTGTCCTCGTCGTCTGTAATAAACGGTTTGGATTTGGTTGTCTTTGTCCTAATAAATTACTAAGTTTGGGGGGGGGAACGCATTGTGATGACTCTCTTCCATATCTCATGCTCACACTCTCTACGTAGAGCAGACTTGCTGCCATGTTAGGGAACCGCCCTATGGAAGGCTGAGAGGAGAAAATGTCATCCCTCAGAACTGTGACCTTTGAGGGGAGAGATGAACTGGACTTTGGAATTTGTCACCAAAGCTGGTAAACATGGCCTAGCCAAGTCGTGCCTCCGTGAGGAATGTCGGCAGTCATGGCCAGCCAGCACCACTCAGCCGCTGAAGAAAGATGACCTGTCGACTTGTGTTAGTACAGATAAACTATTTAATTTAATTTTAAAACTGACTGTGGGGTGCTTAAAAGAGGAAAAAGGAAATAACAAACAAGCCTTCTCATCTTATTTTTCCCCAGGCAGTTAACTGAAGGACTTAGCAAGATTGTGAACTTAATTAACTCTGGCCATGTGGAAGCAGCCCCTGGCAGCATGAGGAGGCTGCACAACTGTGCAGGCACTGAGTCCTAAGATGCCTGTGCCGGCAGCTTCTCTAGGCGTAGTTGAGGCTTTTGGAGAAGGCTGACATTGCTTCTTCCCAGCTCCACTCTCAGGTTCCTGAGTTCTGGCTCAGAATGCTGCCGTGAAACCCAAATGCATAGCTGTCAGTCCCCAGCCTTAAGCTTTTTGGGAGCCACAGGCTTAGGAAACGCCACCATGTTTTTTTTTTTAACTTGTGAGACCCGGTCCTCCGCATGGAGAAGCATAGCTCAGGTCTGTCTGGGAACTTCCTCCATGCAGTCTGGGGTTCAGGTTCCAGTCTCTGTTCACCAAGGAGCCCTCTGTCTCTCAGAGCTTGGCAGTACTGTGCTCCCAGGCTGGCCTTCTTGGGGAGGTGTATTGTTGTTCACTAGCTGGTTCCTCACTGTCAGCAACGAGGATACACTTTAGGGTCACAGTAGTGGAAACAGATGTTCTTGGGGACACACAGGGTTCCTGCAAGTCTATGGTCACCAGAGGTCACACTATCATGGATGCTGGTCTTATTTTCTTGTTTGAGACAGGGTTTCTCTGCGTAGCCCTTGGCTGTCCTGGAACTCACTCTGTAGACCAGGCTGGCCTTGAACTCACAGAGATCCACCTGCTTCTGCCTCCCAAGTGCTGGGATTAAAGGTGCGTGCCACCACTGCCTGGCTACAGCCCTCCTTTTAAGACAAGAGTCTCACTAAAGTTGGCCTTGGACTTCCATCATTCTACCTCAGTCTCCTTGGAAGCTGGGGTACAGATTTGGGATACCAGGACCAGAGCATGAAGCCACTCCACTCAACTCTGCTACTCTTGGTTCCTCTTGGGATCAGGAAGATTTCTTGCTGTCTTCCCCAAACTGTTCTCTCGCACCTCCGGATAAGACCTTACTTAGAAACAGGATCTTTAATATGTGATATGAATGGAGGTGAAATTGGAGCAAGAGAGCTAGGGGCTGATGTCCTTATGACAGGAGAGGACACAGGCCCCAGGGAGAAGAGAGAGAGATGATGATGGGGGCAGAGCCTAGAGCACCACCAGCCTAGAGGGTCCATGACCTCTATAAGCGGAAGAAGTGGGAGGATGCTGCCTTAGGCCTCTAGTGGCACTTTGTCCTTCCCTTCCCTGAGTAGGCTCTTGGCCTTTGGGACAGGGAGAGGCCACATTCATGTTGCTTTGATTCCACAGTGGGTGGACCTTTCTGAGGCAGCCCCAGGAAACCAGTGTAGGAAGAAGGCATGGAGGCTTTTGAATTGGTCCATGTGGGAGAGAAAGGGTGTGGTATATAGATTGCAAGGCACAAGATGGAAACCAAGAGATTCCTGCTGGGAAGTCCACAGGCCACCTGGGTGCCACCCAAGTGCCAGATGCCAGGTGGGGTTTGTCGCTGCCATTCCCTTGTGCTCACCCTGTTTGGTTGCTTCCCATGGGGCCCAGCCTCAAACACAGTCTGAGCTGTCAAAGAATCTTTGCTGGCAAGTTGAACATTTTTATTAGGCAGCATTAAGTTCGGATGCATTGTGTCTACCAGAGAAGAAAGCAGCAGCACCCCGCATGGAAGAACTCCCCAGGGAGTCCTTCCAGGTCTGTCTCCCAGAGCAGACAGAACTCTGGCTACAAATGAGCCGTTTTCTGCCCAAATGACATGGATTCTTCTACACTGGACGTGAAGCCAGTTTATAATTGAATTAATGAAAGAAACAGACTCATTCAGTCTTATTCAATTCTATTTGTTTGGTTATTACCATTTAAAATATGATATTGTCAGAGAGAGAGAGAGAGAGAGAGAGAGAGAGAGAGAGAGAGAAAGAGAGAGAGACTATGTGAAACAGTCAGGCAGGGGGGAAAGAACCCAGTTAAGGCATGGAGAAGTGTACCCCACAAACCCTGTGACTGTGACCATTTTATACACAGTCACTTTCTTCCTCGGGACCTCTGCTTGGCCAGCCATAAAGTATGGTCAGATGTTCTCAATGCTACTTAAGTGTATATAAAGAACTGAATCTCTCATCAATATAAATAGTGTTCTTTCTCTTTGTCTCTCCTCTTCCTCCTTTTTTCTCTCTTCAATCCCTCCCTTTGCTGGCTTTAGCACTGCCCAACAATGGTATTAGATGTTATTCTGAGCCCAAGACTTATATCAACATACATGCGTGCCACACGTCACCATAAATTCAAGACTTGAAAACTGGTCCCAGCATAGAACATCTCTGGGACAGACAGTATCTAGACAAGCAAGTACACCCTGCTGGCCATGGGCAGTATTGCCAACAGCAAAAGCAGGACACTGAACTCTACAGGAGACCCTCCCACACACTTTCTCCATCTTTGGCATTCCTGGGCAGGTAGGTGTCAAAGGAGTGTGTACCCACTTGTGAGGAGGTGAGGACGGTGAGGGATGAACATATCTCCCAAAGCAGGTGCTCTGTTATGCCTGTACCATAGCAAATGGAGGGCCTCAGACAAGGAACACGGATGTTTTGGCTCCAACCTCACAGCCCCTCCCAGGCCAGGAAGATGCTGAGGAAGACAGGTGTGTGGTTTGCCAAGGTTTGAGGATGTTTTTAGGTGAGATCCTATGAGGTTATGGTTTGGCAGCCTCATCTGACTGCCAGTTTGCCCAGTGGGTACACATCAAGACAGCTCCATGCTTATGAGCCTGTAATATTTTCTATGTGAAGGCATGGGCTATGTTTAGCTACTGCTGGATACCAGTATCACCCCCTCACCATGTGAACATCAAGCCTATGGGCTTAATCCTGCATCCTTCTGTGGTTGGAGGGTAGTGAGGGCCCCCTGTTGAGAAAGATAAAATGAAGCCCATAGCTTCTCCAGCTACAGGAGGGGAGGTACTGAGGTTCCAGCTTTGGGAGGAGGACAGGGACACATGTCCTGTGTCTTCCCCATAGTAAGAGAACACCATGGTGTACTGCTGGTAATAGCTCTGTATCTTCCTCCGAAAGGCCAGAGCCTGGACTGTGGAACTTGGCTCACACCGGGCAGTGAGAGGTGTCCAGCTGTCTTCTGGCCCTTGTAGTAGTTTCCTTCCTGAAGCTGGTGTCCTGAGCAGGGCGAGGTGGTGACCTCCTGGAAAGAAGCATGTTAGAAAGGGGAATGCTGGGCCCATGGCCCCTCTGAAGTCTGAACTGCTCAGCTGAAATAAGTGTGAACAGGGCTGTGACAAGGGGGTCTCTGTTGAATAGACATTCTTTCCTGCTGACAGTACGGAGGGGCATAGGGAGCCAACAGTGGCCTATAGTTCTACCTCTGTGAGACCAGAAGAGTTTCAGCAGTCAATGGTGAGTTTTGACGCCTCATGGGTGCAAAGGGACAGTTCGTTCCCAGTCTAATTCCTCCTAGCAAGGACCAAGGTTCTCTCCCTGCTCTTAGTTAGGAAGCATGGCTACTAAGACCATTTTGGCAGCCCTGGAATGGGCAGAGCTTAGGAGCAGTGACCATATCCAGAGCCTAACCACAAGCACACCTACCTCCAGTTGCCCGGCCAGTACAGCCTCCTGCCAGTGCTTGCCACTGACACTGTGGTGACCGGTCAATGTCCACGGGTGTCAGTGACTGCAAATAGAGTAAGATGAGTCACTGTGTCCTGAGGCCTCTGTCTGTGAAGACATTGGCCATGTTCATACAACTCTCCTGCCTTGTGTCATAGAAACCCTGGCTTTTAGCTGCAAGTACCCAGGCCACATTTTCCAGCTCTGACCACCAGGGAGGATAACAGAGGCAAACAATTCTGAAGGCCAGTGACTGCACATCTGTCTTCCTCCTCACCAGCTGGGCCACAACACAGTGAGGCCAGCCCTCTTGTACTAGCAAAGACGCTTGGAAGTGTTCCCTAAAATTCAAGATATTAAGAGTGTTTGGTTTTGTTAGCCATGCAGCGTGGTCTGCACTCTGCTGCAACTCCGACACTGTAGCCACAGATGGTCTCAGACAACAGGTATGGCTGTACGCTGACAAAACTTTATTTATAAAACAAATGAAGGGCCAGGAGGATCATCTGACGATGCCCACTGCATACATGGTAGAGCAACAAGAGACTTACTTCCCAGACTGAGACTCACGCCCCACGACTGCCAGGCTGATCCTCAGGAAGAAAGGTGCAGGTGTTGTTTACTGGGTCTGTCTGTCCGTGTGATCTCTCCCCATTGCCTCGTTACCAAAGCACAAGGGGCCACTCTCTGAATTTGCCTTAGATTATGTTGAGGTTGAGCAGGTGAGCGAGGGGCAGCTGGGCTAGGAGGCCTGACTGAACCTGCTAGGAGGGCAGGGTGCTTGGCATGAGGACGCACCTGCCTTCAGCACTCTTTCCATATGGGTTATGTACAGGGTTAGTACATGCGTGGAGGCTGTCCTCGCAGTCAGCTGGGGAACACTGTAGAAAAGGCACATGATTTGGTATGGGTGTGCACTGTCCTCAGATGTCCTCCCTTAGGCAGAGCTACCTGTCCCAGGAAAGTCTGGTTCCTAAAGCAAACTGAAGCTGTTGCTCCCAGGCCTCCTCTGCTGTTCCAGGTGGCAGGGCCCAGCCCTGAGGTATACAGGGCCCACATTGCTCTGGGTCTGTGGGGGTGGGCGAGAAGTTTCCATCCTGGCTCCAGTCCAGGATCCCCTGAGTCCTGCAGCACTCAAGAGTCTGTGGGCCCGAGTGTGTGGAGGTGGGGTGGGGCAGAGGTCAGTGCCTGGCAGGTTTGATCCAGTTCCGGATCATCCACTTCTGCCCTGAGCAGCGCTGCACCACCAACCGCAGCCCGAAGTTGGCATCTTTAGACATCTCCACCTCCAGACACCGGCCTGTGTCTCGGCTTACAATGGGCCCACTCTGTAAGACAGGAGAGACAGAGTTAGCTTGGGAGTCCAGGATGCATTCCTGATGGGGGCGATCCCAGCCCACTCTGGTCCTTACACTATCACCATGAAGACCTAGGGACCTGTCTCCTTAGATTATGTGAATTTCTTCTTGCCCACTTCAGGTGGGCTAGCAGTTCTGTTCAATTCTCTGGGTTTCAAAGACGTTCCATGAATATATCTAGAGCCTCTAAGACTGTTGTTTTCCTAGGTTCTCTTTGGCCCCCTTAATTATTTGGTATATCTATGGTCCCCAAACCTTATGGGCCTTGGCTCAAGCCTGGTGACTTTGGAGCCATTTCAGCAGGTTCTTCCATGCTGGCCCTCCCTGTCCACCTAGCCAGTCTCCTGGGAACCTTAGCCCTCATTGACTCAGCAAGCAACAGCAGCAGCTCATCCTTACAGCCAGAGTAGCTAGAATCCACTCTTCCTACAAATTGCCCCTCTGTGTGGGATCCCTGGAGGCTGGGGGCCAGGAGACAATCAGAGGATATGTGATCCATAGAGGCTGCTGAGTGGATTGGGGTGTAAGGAAGGGATAGTGAGACGGGCTGGACCTGAATCAGGACCCAGACACCCATAGGAGTGGGGCTTGAGGTAAGTGAGGGGGAGCAGGGCGATGGTCAGCATCAGAACCCTGAGGAGCTCCAGTGGCCAGGGCTAGTCTTACTCCATCCTCTCTGCCTGAGTCCAGTGCTGGAGCAGGCAAGGCTGTGCCTCCCTTTCTCTTCCTGTGTGACTCTAGTCCATTCTTCTCAGCTTTCTGTGCCACAGGGCATAAGGTGGTCATTCCTGACTATCAACAGGATTTCACCGAGA
Source organism: Alexandromys fortis (assembly GCF_014885135.2). Classification (NCBI taxonomy): domain Eukaryota; kingdom Metazoa; phylum Chordata; class Mammalia; order Rodentia; family Cricetidae; genus Alexandromys; species Alexandromys fortis. The sequence goes on along the minus strand of NW_026067985.1, from coordinate 6,210,579 downwards.
AGCGCCCAGCAGTGCACGCCTCTGGGCTTGCCTGTGAGGGTGTTTGCGGACGAGGGCAGCCAGCATATACCCATCCCATGGGCTGGGGGCGAACATGGGATAATAGAGGGAAAGGAAGAAGTCAGGTGGCATAGGTTCTTCCCTTCCTATCACGATGTGAGCTGCCCTATGGCAAATCTCCTGAAATCATAAGCACAAGTTAAGTCTTTCCTTAACTGTTTCTCTCAGTCTTTGCCACAGCCATGAAGTCTGACTTTGCAGGGCTGTCAGCCCATTCACTGACCTGAGTAAAGTCCCATAGCCTCTGTGTAGGCCTGGCTACATCCTCACACTTCTTCAGGGTGGGCATGCGCCCCCGGCCATCATCGACCAGACACTTGGAGTCTGGCAGAAAGGCGGTAGAGCCCAGGGGGCCTAGCTGCAGGAGGCCGTCAGCACTGTAGCGCACCAGCTGGGGAGACAGTGGGAGCTGTGAGCATAACTGAGGTTCAAGCTCAAGGTAACACATCCTGTCTGTGCCCGGGCCCACAACGTTCCTCTCTAGCAGGAGAACATGGTGTTGCTGCGGCCATGTCCACCATGACATGAACACTTTGTCAGATGCTCAGGTCCCACTAGCACACACTCACTCCTCTTGGACCTGGGAAAATGGTGCGAGCCAGGGACTGAGTCACAAGTGTTGACAAGATTGGAGGGAAAGCATTTACAACTCCACTGATAGCCCCCTCCGCCCTCAGTCGGAGGCCATTGTGCTGAAAACCAACTGGGAAAGGCCAGAAAAGCTTAACTCTCCCAGAGGCCACTACAGTGGGTGGCACGGGGGACAGTAATCTCCCACTCACTGGGCCACTGTGTCAAAGCAGGTACCTTGCAGCTTGAAATTAAGAAGCACCCAGCAGATACTTGCTATCTCTATCCATGTTGGAGGCACCAAAACCATGGACTCACAGAAGTCCAGGTCTACCCAGATGTGTTCATGAACGAGGCTCAGGTTCAGAGAAGACAGGTCTACGGAGCTCAGCACTTGCTGGGGAGGTATCATTATCAGTAGCAGAGAATAGGATTCACTTGTGGCTGGGATTAGCCACATAGAGAGATGAACAACCCCAGCCCTAAACTGCAAAGGGCACTTAAATCTGGCAATCCTGTCTCAAAACGATCCAGGCTTGCAAGCACAGCTAACAAGAACAGGATGGAACACAACTTGTTCCTCCATCGTGTCTAGACCAGGCAACACTCTATCATGGTTTCCACTAATCTACAAGACCACCCGAGAAAAGACACGCTGCCTCTGTCCCATTTAACTGATCCAGAAACCAAGGCAGGGGGCCAGTTCATGACTTGCCAAGGCTCAATTGACCCAATGGGCTTGTTTTAACTTAATGGCACCAACTGCCTTCAGAGTCCCAAGCTGCTTCATACTCTTCCAAACTTGGTCCCAACAGCCAAGGGATTCTCCATGACCCATCCCAATGCCTGTCTTCCCTTTACTTTGGGAGGTCTAGGTGCTACCTACCTGTGAGGACATGCCGTGGCAGGGGTAAAGGATGGCCCGGTCATCATCTTCTGCCCCCTGGTCCAAGCAATACCCACTGGCTTTACTGTTTCTCACCTATATCCAGAAGCAACAGAGACACTGCAGGTCACTGAGGAGGGTCCCAAGGCTGGAGGGAACACTCCCAGGAACTCTCCCACTCTGTCTCCCACTTAGGAGCAGAGGTCACCACTGGGTAGCTGGCTGTGGGCTACCTGTGATGAGACAGGTATGAACTTCACGTCCAGAATTCCCCACTTGGGATAAAACCCTGGGGCTTGGCATCGGCCTGGGGCAGGGCAGGAGGTATGGTGTAGTGTGGGAGCAAGAGGGAGGAGGTGGAAACGATGACCACGTGAAGGGAGTCTAGTTCCCTAGCAGCCTGGGAAGACATGACTATGCTTGTCACACAGACATTCTGTGAGTATGTGGAAAGCTAGCTGGCCTCCAGCAGGCGAGGCTGGATTTGGTCAATAGGATGGCTTGTGTTACTAGCTTAGGGTCTTTCCTGTGCTAGTATCTCCTCCCATGCAGATTCAGAGACTGTTTTGCCTCCAACACACTTTGGCCAAGGACTGAAATAAAAGTGATTGTGTATACTGAGCTCAGGAGACAGTTGCTGGTCCCCCCAAAGTACACATTGGACCCCTCGCTCCAGTTCCCAGCTGGTGGAGGAGTGATAAGACCCAATCATCAGTCAAATAATCTCTAATCTATGTAGCCAGGGCACCCACTTTGCAGCCCCCAGGAGCAGTGGTGAACTTAGACTCTGACTCCAGAGTTATATTCTGTTTTACCCTACTGGGTTTCAGGCTGTGGAGTTTTCAATAAGTCAGTCACAGAGCACACACCCCTAAAAGGACAGGAAAAGTCCTAGGGTCACAGCATCTAGAGTTGGGTATGGATCCCGCAGTGGGCAGAAGTAGGAGGGGCAACACAGCAGAACAGAGAGACAGCTGCTTCCCTCTCCAACCACTTCTGGGAAAGCTCTGTGCACACAAACTGGATCTGACTAAAGGGTGACCCTGCTCTAGGGATGGATGGGTCTGCAAGGACTACCCACAAGGCCCCTTGGCCATACCCTGGGTGCTGTCCCAGAGCAGTATGTATACCACCTCCCTCTCTAGGGAAGCTGGGCTGTCCTCATGCGGTTGAGAAGCTGGGACAAAAAGCTCCCCTCTTCCTGCCTGTTCTGTGGTGGGATACCTCAGATTCCAGACCTGGGCCAAAGTCAGAACACAGGGCCTTTTCCCTGGTTTTAGAGAGGGCTCTGTGCACAGATGTGCACTCTGAAGCTCAGGGCAACACATACTGAGCTCAGGAGACAGTTGCTGTCTCAAGTGCTCGTGCTTCTGCATATGCTTAGAATGCACGCGTTGTGGTGGGAATGTAGCTATGTGGCATTAGTGAAAGTGAGTGTTTGGGGAGCTCCATGTATGTGAACAGTAACAGCATGCACCTGTGACCTGTGTGTGTGCACATATACCCATAGAAGCAGACATGTTTCGGTATGTATTTATATGGCCTCATGCACAGGTATGCACGTGATGATGACCACAGGCTATATGCATGTATACACATAAATTCATGTATTCATGCATGTATGAATACACATTCATGTGTAATAATGCATCCATGCACACATGCATTTTGATATGAATGAATGTGAATATATACACAGATGTGTGCAGATGTGAGATGGGCCTGCAAGTTTATGCATTTGTCAGCATGTGTGTGATCGCATGTCTACATACGCATGTGTAAGCACGTGTGGATATATCTATTTTGGAATATTTCTTTTTATAATTTATATAATTTATGTATTTTTGATAGATGAAGTGGTGCACACTTTTAATCCTAGCAGGAGGATCTCTGTAATTTTGATACCAGTATGGTCTACATCAAAATGTCTACAGAATAGCTAGGGACTCTGTCTCCAAAAAACCCAATTAATTAATTAGTATTTATCTTGTGTGTGGCTGTATACTTGTCATGGAGTGCATGTGGAAGTCAGAGGACAACTGAGGGCGTTGGCTTTCTGCTCCTACCATGTGGGTCCCAGGGATCAAACTCAAGGGCTCAGGCTTAGCAGCAAGCATCTTCCTCTGCTGAGCCATCTCGCAGATCCATTTATTTGGGTATATTCCTGCATGCAAACGTGCAGGCATGTTTCCATGTGAACCCAACAGTGGTGCTTCTCATGAACACAGTATACCCATGTCATTTGGAGCCTCGATGTCCAAGAATGTGCCTGATAATACACATTTATGCAGGTGAGTTCCTGGTGTTAGGACACAGGACGCTGGGTATAAAAGGCCTGGGGCACAGGTGCTGGGGTGCTGGGCGAGAAGATCATGAGCCCAGCAGGGCCCTGGTGTAGAGGCGGTACCTCTCCGTACGTGAGCGTGTTGTTGTAGATCCTCATCTCAGGGTACACGTTCTCCAGATACCACTTAAAGCTGCGGCATTTTAACTTCTGGCGCAGGGCCAGTCTCTCGGACACATCCCCAAAGTCAACTCCTGGGTTCTGTGGGGCACAGCATGCAGGAGAGCGTAAGAGTTGCAGATCCATACTACCCTATGATTTCCCACGTCAGGGACTCCAGGGGCCTAGGTTCACCATCCTTAAGAGTGGCCCTGGCTGCAGCCTTGGGCCACCATGGTCTCATCTTGACCTCCTGACCTGGAACTCACAGAGGGTTCTGGCTGTGGGTACAGACATGGCCTGTCCACGGCTGCCCTACTTTGGGGAAGAGACCTCTGCTCTGTTCTTCCTGCCTGATCTGTGTTGGATTTGCCTGTGCTTCAGTGACACTCATAATGGGGCCCTGGACCACAGTGTTTCAGTCAAACTGAGTTTGATTTCTAGGGGGTTGCCACCATGACTGAGCCCCAGATGCAGAATTTCAGCAAGCTACGAGGACAGCTACCCTTGGTAGAATGTCATGTGTTAATACTAGGAAGGCTCAAAAAGGGACCACATGGATCTCCACCCTGGCTAAGCCTACACTGCAGCTCCACTGAGTTCATGGTCTTTCTAGGGAACTGTGAAACCTGAGTTGCTGTGGAGTTTAGTGCCCTGTGTAGGCCCTGAGCCATCAGAATATGAGGTGGATTGGGAGCTGCCCCATCCATGGCCCTCCACCGGTCTAGGGGTAGAGCAGGTTCAGGCCTGGGCTAGTTTGAGACCCGATATTTTTCATGTGTGGTCTTGGAACAGTCTCTTAACCTCACTACTAGCCTTGTTTTGAGGATTCAATTAGTTGTAGTACTACTCCTGACTGAGGAACATGTATTTCCCTCCACTGAGTGGATCTGGGGCTGGCGAATCTCATGTGTGGTCGGCTGTGATGTCCTATGTTCCTTTGCAATGTTAACAGAGGTATAGTTCTGGATTCTCCTAATCACCTTGTGTTATAGACAACGGGATTCTCAGGTTGTGCCTCTACTCTACTATCCATCTAATGGGGTCTGATCCGTGAGGCTGGAGGGAAGCCTGGAAGGGGACTTTGCAGGTCCCGAGTTAAGGTGGTCAGTCCTGTGCATCTCAGCAGGGTTGTAAGGAAGGGAGGTGGTCCAGTCCATGTGCTTATCCAAAGGCCAGGTGTGCAGGCTCAGTGACGGAGAGACAATTTAGGATGATGAAGAGAGACACTTAAAAAGGCTAAGTTGGCCAGGCATCAGTGACCCAAGCACAAGGGAGGAAGAGGAAGACTATTGTGAGTCAAGGCCAACTGGGGCTGCAGAATGAGACCCCACTTAAAATGAACATATTAATACAAGAAATCTCACATGTGCCCTGAATCAGGATAGAAGGCCTGGTTCTACTATGGGACAAGAGAAAAAAAGAGGCTATTTGCAAAAGGCTGGACCAGCTGGAGAAAGCAGCACTGGGGTGGAGGTTAGGGCACACCTGACCTTTACCGACAACCTTTGGTGGCTACCTGTAAATTACCTATGGTGAGGGGAAGGGTGTGGCCGCTGTGGCTGGATCAGTGAGAAGCCCTTTCCTAAATGACCCACCACGCAGGGGGGAGGCTGCCTGGAAGTGGCCCAGTGTTCCCGAGTCCCTCACTCCAATCCCCTCCCTCGGGCCTACGAGCGTCCCTGTATCTGCCCCCCCCCCCCACCAGGTACCCGCCTTACTGTCATGGGGATATTCCATGCCATGTACACATGGGACTTGAAGTCATCCATCCACACCTCGGCAGCCCTCAGCGCATTGCGCTTGGCGTAGTAGTCGATGTCATTGTTGTATGGCTTCTTGGTGCGCTCGATGTGGGCCACACGGGAGCACGGGAGCACCTCCATGCTGCCGCCACACTGCCACACCTGGGGCAAGACGATTGGACCTGGTTAGATGCCGAGGAGCCCACCTGACACGCCAGGTAACCCAGCATACCGCAGGAGGACAACTGGTCCAGTCGAGTCTGGAGCTCCGAGGGGCCTGGATATGTTGGGTTTGTCAGAAGAAAGTGTCTAAGAAGAAGCAGGGACTAGGGGCTGTATCCACCGGGACTTGGGCAAGAGGCTGCCTCCCCTTTGGGATTTCCTGTCATGCCTGATTTTTCTTCCATGTTATAGGACTGTGGATTTGAATGCCACCCACCCGACTCAGAGCTCTGGGTAGGGACTCTCAACCACCTCCCTAGCCCAGTTGCCAGAATCAACCTATAGCTGATTTGGGTTGACTAAAAAAAAAGGACCAGTTGCCCAACAGCAACTGAATTGGAACCTCCAACCCCTGACCCCGGCTCATTTTTAGACGCTTTCTTCCCAGTATCTGGTGTTATTTTGACAGCCTGTGAAAATACTAAGTGAGGGGACTGGGCTACAGGAAGTAAGTCACTAGGGTGAAGGCTGCTTCCTGTTGCACTCTGCTTCCTAATCAACCATGATGGGAACAACCACCTCATGTTCCTACCACAGATACACCTGCTTCTGCTGCCATGCCCTCCCAGCCATGGCAGACTGAGACTCTAAAACTGCACACCCAGGTAAAAGTCTCCTTACTTGAGCTATTGTTGATGCTTCAGTCCCAGAGAAGCGAAGCACACACACAGCCTCTGATACCCTACGCAAACGCATGATCCCAGTAGAAAACAGAATATCCTGCTTTCTCAGAAAACAAACACTGAAGCCCCTCATCTGCGGCTCTGCAGTAGAAATTGATTTCACACTCTGGTTCCCAAGCGCAGGCTTTGCTCCAGCCATTTCAATTATGTTTGGCTCTCTCCAGCCGTAGGGAAAATCTCCATGAGATAGCAAGTGGCTCAGTGCCTTCTCTCTGCCCGGGAATGGGATGTTTGACCAAGTGTTCTCAGAGTGTCCTGGGTAAGAGCGCTGATACTCCGGCATAAGAAGGCCAGAGAAGATGCAGACTGGGAGAGGAGTGCATGCTCAGCCTGTCCCTAGGGCTGCTCCGCATCATGGCAACATTTTGAACTGGGACTTGCACCCATAGATCCCTGACACGGACCTTGGGGCTTCTCAGCATCCATCACTGTGAGTGGCTTCCTAGGTCCACCTAGGTCTTGCTGGTCTGTTTCTCTGGACAACTCTGGTCAGTCCCCCTTTTTGTCCTGTGCCAGTCCCTGCTCCCATCAAAACAGTGTTCTGTGACCCACACAAACACATAACATCGCATGAATTCAACCACAACAGATGCAAGGGGATTGTAAATTTTTTTTTGAGACGGGTTTCTCTGTGTAACTATCCTGGAGCTCTTTTGTAGACCAGAATCTCAAATTCACAAATCTGCATCTGCTTCTACCTCCCCAGTGCTGGGATTAAAGATGTGTATCACCATGTCCAGCATAATGGAGGTTTTTTTTTTTTAATAACAAGTTTCACAGGCATAGTGACAATGCCTGAGAGAAGTACCTTGAAGGAGGAGGTGGGCTCATCACCTTGAAGGAGGAGGTGGGCCCATCACCCACGGCCTCAGTCATTCACCTCCACTGCTGAGGACCTAAGCTCAGTGAGGCTGAGCAGCACACTGGGAATAATGTTGCTTGCCTTATGAACAGGGAGACACAGGAAGGCACCTAGGGCATGATGTGCCTCCTGGCAAGGATCTGTTTCCTGTGACCTACTTCCTCCAGCATGGCCCTGCCTCATGACCTAAAGTTCCCACCTCCCCAAAGAGCACCACTAGCTGGGGATCAAGTCTTCGATATACAAACCTTTGGGGGACATTCCATTTTCAAACCATGACACAGGAATGAAAACAAGAGAATAGCCAAGACATTCTAGACAGATAATAACTAGACATAAAGTATTTTACAAAATACTTTAAAATGAGGTAACGGTTGAAAGTAGAAAGCTCAAAACAAGTACTACATATATATAGATACACACATATATACACAAACATACACATGTGCCACTCACATATACATATATATGTTCATACTATTCACACAACAATATATGCGTACACACAACACACCAACACACACTGACACATAAATACACACATCAACACATACTTGCACGCACATACACACATAGTACATGACAGAGGCTGTTGTTCTTGTGACAAAGATAGGAAGGACCTCCATTTTACAGCCGCTTAGAGGCAATTACGAGGCCACTTCTTTACAAGCACGCACTGTACACTGACCAGATCTTAGAGTGGAAACTTTGTGCCAACAGAAAACACCAGGAAAAGCCCTGTGCCTAGAATGACAGCCAAATGCCACAGGAAGGAGCTTCCCAACCACACAAGGAGCTGATATCCCTGAGGGCAGAACAACTCTTCAACCAGCCAGAGAAGGAGCAGCAAGTAAGAAAAGCCAGCCAGGGAGAGAAAAACATATGGTGAACACATGGACACAGCATTCACGCTCATTCAAAACCACAGAGCTACATCCGTAGTGTCTGTTATATTTGTAGAAATTAAAAAAAGACAGTTGATCAGCCCCCGCATGCCACAAGGCCTGGACAATGACCTCTCTCAGGCATCACTGACAAAAAAAGTCCACATACACTATACTCACATATACACACTTACAGAAACCACACAAACATGCACACATAACACATTCCGCATAACACATAACACAGGTACACAATAGCACACATGTACACACACATATATCATATACATGTGCATATACCACACTCACATTACACATATATATATACATACACACATATTGCATACATACACATATGCACAAAGGCCACGCTATACACTGTATATATGCACACATATACATACATACACCACATGCAGGCAAGAGACATATCACACATGTATAAATACAACACATATATGCACACATACTGCACTCATCCCACACGTGCATACACCATACTCACATAGACATATAGATTATATATTTACATGTATGTATACATATATACACCACACATATACATACACAGAAATATATGCACACACATATACATGTACCACACACCACATTAATATACATGCATTCATAGATACACACATACATATACTCACATTGAAATATACCACACATATATATCCTTTGGGGGAGGAGGAAAAAGGCCTAGCATTTTATCAAAAGCTGTATAAACACAAGCCTCGTCTCACTGGTAGACTTCATTTCCAGAGCTATGTGGGTATTCAGACCAGGCCATCACTTTATGTCTGATGACACAGAGAAGCCACAAGTGCCTGCCAGGTAGTTACCGGAGCCCATGAGTCTGAGGATGTAAAAGAAGAGGAAGGCCGAGAGGTGGTGGTGCACGCCTTTAATCCCAGTTCTCAGGAGGCAGAGGCAGGCGGATCTCTGTGAGTTCAAGGCCAGCCTGGTCTACAAGAGCTAGTTCCAGGACAGGCTCCAAAGCTACAGAGAAACCCTGTCTTGAAAAGCCAAAGCCAAAGCCAAAAAAAAAAAAAAAAAAAAAGAGAGAGAAGAAGATGAAGAACTTGTACATGTCTGCAGCAGACTTGCAGCTCCAGCAGGTCACCTCAAGGAGATCTGCAGGACCACAGCTAAGGCACAGACATAAATCACACGTGGCAATGCTCATCACACATGACCTATTGCATGCATGTGCACACACATAGCCACAAGCAGGCTCTGAGTAGGGGCACACCTGACACTGACAGACTGTGTGCAATTTCAGTTCTATTTGAGCCAATATGTTCCACCCATCCCCATTTTCAGCAGGTCAATTTCATAAAGGGAGTAGAGCAGTGGGTAAGAAGGCTGGCAAGCGCCCATCGCAGCCACCGTGAGCTCCCACTGCATACACAGTTCCAGGAGTTAGTTCTCATGCGCTCCTCTACAATGGATGGGGAAACTGAGGCTGAGACAGTGAGCAAGCAGAGGCAAGCTTGAATGCGAGTCTCAGGGATCTATGAAGACACACTGCCTGTGATGCTGCTTCTGTGCACGAGGCAGCAGATACCATCCATCCTCTTCCTCCAGGTAAAGAGGCTCAGCTTGTGGCCACTCTTGTCCAACACCCAGAAAGCAAGGGACCCCTCTGCTCTGTCTCACACTGGCATTCTCACTGAGCTACCTAGTACTCATCATATTCATTGACCAGTTCAAACGTCCCGTCTCCTCTCCCCCCTCTCTTACTAGATTTGTTCTCAGAAGCCTGAAGACACAGCTCAGTGTAGAACATTTTTATCTCCCAAGTCTAACAGTCCTTGGTGCCACCATGGAGCACGGAGGGGCTGAGGGATCTCCATGAGGAAGGCTGGGAAGATGGGGGACTCTGAGGGCGACACCTGAACAGAGAGACATGAAGGGACAGTGGGAGCCAGTCAAGCTATGAGCCCTGTGAGGTAAAGTGTCCCTGGTAGAGGGTCAGCAATGTAGAGGCTTTGGGGTAGGTACCTGTTCGGGATGCTGGTTGCAGCCACAGGCTCATCATGGTCTGCTGGCCATTCCCTGCTTCCACTGCTGCTGACACATGACTAATATGATGGCCCACATAGCCTTCCTAACCAACTCAACCCAATTACAGAAACTGTGGTCTCGAGGACAATTTTCATCCCTGTGATTGTAGGGATGCCACCTGCACATCCCTAGTGAGGAAAGTCCTGGAGCCAATTAGGGGGAAAAGACTCGGTCTCATCCATTAGGTTTAATAAAGGTCAGAACAAAATCTAACAAAGTCTGGTCTGGAAAGCCAGCTGCAGAGAGGAAACTCAAGTACTTGCTCCCACATGGTAAACTTGCCAGAAGCTTGATATGCTTTTTGTTGTCTACTGAGAATAGCAGCTAGCCCAGGGCCCACCGCATGGGACCTTGCCTTAGCCTTTTTTACAAGGAGAAACAAAGAAGAGACTCGAGACCCTGTTCTTATTTTGTAGAGACACTTCCCAAAAGTGTGTTCTAGGGGCTGGTGAGACGGCTCAGTGATTGAGAGCACAGTACAGGAAGGAATGGGATAGGAGCGAGCACCATTATCCATCTGCACAAGTAGATGGCAGCTACAGGAGGAGTTTCGCCATAACCGGAGTAAACACACTCCCTCAACTTGTACAGAGGACTGAAGTTAATTGGTACAAACACACTGGCCATACCCACTTTCTGGCTATAAAAGTCAGCTGGCTGTAAAAGTCACTGGGAGACTCCCGCCTGTGCTGACCCCAAGACGTGATAGCAGCAGGCTGACCAGGCGACACATGAAGAGAAGACTATCTATGGTGGTGGGGCAGCAGAGGCAGTTTAGACTGCAGCTGTGACAAGAGGCAGCAAGAGTTCCATGGAGGGGTGGGGCAAAGTGACAAGGAGCAGAAGCAATACAGGGGAGCAGAGGTAGAGTTGAGATTGGAAAAAGGAAGAATAAAGAAGAAAGAAGAGAGCCGTAGATGCGGAAGAATGGGCCCTGGAAGAATGCTGGAAGAATGCAGAGGGCTGCAAAGCCTCAAGGGCTAAAAGATCCTGACTTCCAAAGCTGGAGAGCTGGGACTCTTGTCACCCTAGACCAAAGGGTCCCAGCACCTAAGGCTTTCTTGAGAGCTGTGGCACTAGAAGTTGACACCTTCAGCTTCTCTGCGGTTCTCTGAAGCTGAGGATCACAGGAGCTGCCAAGTGTTTGGGCTGCTGGTAGTTTAATGCCCAGGGCAACGAGCCTCCATCTGGAGTGTCCAGAGCAATTCGGTTCTGCCTTCTGAACGGTCTGGAGCCAGAGGCCTCTGGGTCTGCTAGCCCGGTCCCCAGGCCTAGAACTACCAGCCCTGCAGGAACATCTCTTTGCGGCTCAGGATTCCTATCTGGGTAGAGCAGAAGGACCCAACCAGCTGGTGGTAACACTGAACGTTTCCCCTGTGTGTGCACAGGCACAAGTTCCCCCCTTGCCTCTCAGGATGGGGTTGAAATATAAGGTTAGGCAAGCATTTCAATTATGAGGTGTTAAAGCCCTCCCCAGCATGGATCTCAGCTTCAGTGATCAGTCACGCCAGAGACCATGCATACATTAGCTCTGACAGGATAATAGGTCCTTGGGGACACCAGAGCCACACCCAAGTTCTCACAGCGGGTTGGGGCACGGGTCCTGGAACAGATAGAGGTGTCAGTCATCCAGTGGGGTAGGCTCTGGGACTTGGGGAAGGGGTGCGATGGTTAATTTGGATTCTCAACTCAGTAAGACTTAGAATTACCATGGAAACACCTCTGGGCCTGTCTGTAAGGATGTTTCTAGATTGGGTTAGGAGAGGCGGGACAATCTACCTTGAATGTGGGCAGCACCGTTCCATGGGTTGAGGGTCTGGGCTGAATAGAAATCAGCTGGGCACCAGTGTCCTCTCTCCTCTTTCTGACCACGGACAGTGGGATCAACTGCCTCATGTTCCTGTTTCTGTGACTTCCATGCCGTGACAGGCAGCACTTTCAAACTCCTGACCAAAATAAACCTTTCTTTCCTTCTGTCCGTAAGTTGTTTTTATCAGGCATTCAGTCACAGCAGTAAGAAGAGGGACTAAGACTGGAGACCAATGACACAGGGACACGGTGTGTGAGTCCACCAAGACCCAAAGACCTGGACATGGCAGCTGCTCTCCTGAGCCATCACGGAGATGGGTTCCAGACCTGGTTACCTCCCTTCTTGCTCCTAACTGTCTCTGTCTTTATTTCCAAGTCCTCAGTAACAGCTGTCTCTCCTGAGAAAATTACTCTATATCCACCTGCTTAAAGAGTGAAGAAATTTAGAAGACCATGACCCTCACCCCACAGGCAGTTCCCCAACAGCCACTCTGTCCCCTCTTAACCATCCCTGTGCCATCTGTCTCCTTCAGTCAAGGCCACGGGTACCCTGTGAAGTGACAGCCAGCAGCGATGGCTTGCTACCACTGTCATCCCACCTGTCTTCTGCTGTCTCGGGCGTGGCTTGGTACCCATTCCTTGTTTCCAGACCATCCAGGCACTATGAGTGGGGGTGGTGATGGACTGCAGCTGCCCAAATCCCAGGGTGCCCTGACTCTCCCTGATTGCAAGTCCCTTTTGTTCACACCTATGTGCTGGACCTAGTGGTCAGCCCAGCACCACTGTGGGGAACAGAAGCATAGCCTGGAGGGTCAGCTAGAACGACACTGATCAGGCAAAACATCTTCCATGATTGCCAATGACTGCAGAGATATCCTTTCTCTGGCAATTTCTGGAACCACACCACATGGAGGGCTCTTAGAGGAGCCATCCTACATCGACTACTTTTTAATGCAAGAGTCATGCTTTAATACTAGGGAACACTGTCATTTGAGAAGAGCAGAGATTCCTGTGGATTCTCTAAGAAAAGGTGCCCAGCAAGGGGCTGCCCCCATAGTTAAAGGGACCTGGAGCCACAAAGGTGTCAGAGGAATCAAATTGGGTACTTGGGGGAGGGAAGGTCACCTTGTTTCCTTGCCACAGGCCAGATCTGGAGAGGCCTGTCCTGCTCCTGGTGTGGGGGTTCCCCCAGGACTCTGGGTCCCTGGATGAGTGGAGTTCATCCCTGCAGGAGCCTTTGGAATTCAGATTTCAATCTTTAACAATGAGAGCAGAGGCCGGGCGGTGGTGACCCAAGTCTTTAATCCCAGCACTCGGGAGGCAGAGACAGGTGGATCTCTGTGAGTTCGAGGCCAGCCTGGTCTACAAAAGCTAGTTCCAAGACAGGCTCCAAAAGCTACAGAGAAACCCTGTCTCAAAAAACCAAAACCAACCAACCAAACAAACAAAGCAAAACTAACAAACAAACAAAAAAACAATGAGAGCAGAGGATCTGGGCTCAGCCTCCAGAGCCTTAGGGTTGAGCGGGGAAGCCTGGCTTGGAGGAGGGCTGGCCTTCCTCCCGCCCGGTTCCGCGGGGTTTTGTAAGTAGGCTGTGTTAGCTCATCTCACCTCCCTTCCTTCGTTGCCATTTCCCCTTCTTCCCTCTTTTACGATTTATTTTACATTTCTGAAATTGTCTGTTTCAATGTAAGCTCCCCTAAATGCAGTCATAAATAAAAACACGTTAGGCTCACTTGTGTTTCATACACATGAGGGGCATGCATGCTACACCCTCTTGAATTCTGTGTGCCGGTCTCTGCAAAGAATAAGAGCTACCTTTAGGTGAGCCATGCCGTTGTCTGGTCCCTTAAGGGTTAATCCTGTGGGGCGAGTCAGGACCACCCCTAAGAAGGTGGGTCTACCTTAAGAAAATGTACTTTAATGTACTTAAGAAAATGTAGAGAAAAACCCAAAGTAATAGAATTGCTGTTATAAAGGGTGTGTTAATAGATTTGCTGTTATAAAGGGTGTGCTAATAGATTTGCTTAGGTGACATGAAATTACACAAAATAGAATTTAGTTAAGAGCACGCTGCACCCAAATATTCCAAAGGTAAGTAGCGTACTAACCAGGCCTGTTAGAGATAAGTAAGTTAACAACACTAGGATATAAATGCTTGTTCACAAAGATTAACCAGCCCTTAGACTAATCCCCAAAGAGCATGCCTTTGACATGTTCAAAGGGGCCCGTGCAGGGCCACAAGCAATGTTAATTCCTGGCCTGCCATAAAACCCCCAGTTCTCTTCTTGAGAAAAGCATAATTCTGCCCGATGGATAAGATGAACCTAGGTAACATTTATTTGAAAAGAACAACACTGGTTGAATAATTTTAAGGAATTATTCTGGCGAGATCTTTGCTCCGCGAGTCTCCGACTTGCCCGAGTGCCATACTTGCACTGTCCTCCCTGCCGCCATTAAATTGTTTCACGCGTGACCTATGGCCAGCCCCTCACAGGGAGGTAAGGATGGTGGCCTCTGTAAGGTGCACGAGCCTAAGCTTTCCCAAGCTGGTAAAGTCTTCTATTAGCAGCCGATCGTACCCTTAGCCCCAGCTGGCCGCGAGCTTTAGTAAAGAGACTTTGCTCCATCTCTAAGTGCAGAGAGATTTCTCAATGAAAGGACTATTATTTCTATACATTCAGAATTTCAGTCCTTGGTGTAGTCCCAAGGAGCCATGAGGTCCTCCTGGGTCTGCCCATCTCTGTACTTTCCTACTCAGGAAGAGTCAATGATTCCCTTCTTTTTATCTGGGATGCTGGTGAGAGTCTAACTATTCATTCCAACTCCCCAGTGCAGTCTTTGGCCTCTCTTTCTAATTCTGCCGTCTCCACAGCCTGGCTGCTTGCCACCATGTGGCTGACCTTGGCCTCCATGCCTGCTCATCTTCTCTCTTCTCCCCCTTCCACCAGCTGTAAAGCTCACGGCTCACCTGTTCTTGGGTTTTTCTGCTAAATTCTAAATTGACCTCAAGCTTTCATCTGAGTTTTCTTTGTCCTCCAGGAGGCCAAGCGCCTAGCAAGGCTGCCACACACAGCCTCTGACCTGCCCCTTGCTATCTCAAGCAGAACTCTGTCTGTCTGCCACTCTTCAAATCCAACCTGGTTTTTTCTTTCTTTCTTTTTCAGGATAAAACAAAGCATTGAACACCTGTTTTCTCTACAAAACACTGGCTTGGAATAAGGCTGAGAACCTGGCCCTCCTGGCTTGGCCTTTGGCTGTAGCGAGGTCTTTCTCAAAGTGAAAAGACTGGCTATGTGGGTGCTGAATTTAGACCTCAGGATCGGGAAGGAGGCACCCACAGATAGCTCCACACCTCCGAGACAATGCGCAAGACCAATATGGCAGGAAAGCTGCGTTCCTCCCCTCTGTCCACTGCCTCCACGTCTATCTCCTTCTCAGTTCCTCTCTCAACCATGCGTTGTGTTCTCTGTCTATCCTCTCCCATGCCACAAGTCAGAGGGACCCTGGAGAAGACAGCAGGGAGTCTGGTGCTCCATGTCCTACTTCACGGACTAGGTGTGTACCTTCCCATCTCTGAGGTGAGGCCACACAGATCTTGGAGCATCCATGCTGCCTCAGAGCCTTGCACGGGCCAGTCCTTACTTGCCACACCTTGCCTTGCTGTCCAGATTCCTGTAGCTCACTAGAGTATTTCCCTAAATGTCTTCATTGTGAGTAGTGCCCCCATCTCGTCTCCCTGCTTCATCTCCTACTCTGTCCTCTCCTCTATGGGACACTATTTCCTTCTCTAGAAGCCAAGATTTGGGAAGGCTGGCTATCCTCTCCTGTTCCTTCTGTAGCCATAAAATCCAGCTATGAGGTGTTCAGCAGATCTGTTACTAATGGTTCCAAGAGACCCAGTGTCCTAGGGATACAGAGGCAAAGGCTCAGGGTAAGGACTGTGCCCACGTCTCACTCACAAGGGTAGAATAAGGGCTCGTGATTGTTTAATCTCATCCTACAATCTCTCTGCTTGAGGTCAAGGTCCATGCTCTGCAGAAAGGCCCGTGTGCCCAGTTCTGCTTGTCAACCTCCACTGCAGGCTGTTCCCAAGCTCCCTTCATAGAAGCATCTATGCCTTCCGTGGCTGCTCTGCCTTCCCGCTCTAACCAAGGTGGTAGGTGTGTTGAACTATATCCAATTAGCATGAGGACCAATGTGTTCCCCACTGTGTTCGCCTGGGGCTCCTGCTCTGAGGATGAGACTTTCCCATGCAACCCCACCAGCCCATGTATATAACACAGGAATGATAGTTTGGAGCACTAACAGACATACATGCTCCGTCTGGTTTGATTGGCTCACAGGCAGAACTTCACTCTTAAAGTTGTTGGCAAGGACTCCCACTAGGCCTTTGTCTTATCTGGGCTAACAAAATCTTCCAAGCAGCATGGGGCCTCGGGCCCACCCTTGTAAGCAGTCTTGGATCCCCAGAGCATGCTAGTCTTGTGCCCACTCACCCTCATTCCCAATTCAATGTTCTCTGCGCCGTACACCTCCATGCCTGGGTCCAGCAGGCCAATGTCCCTGAAATACTTCCGGTCCACCACAAACGAGCAGCCAATCATGGCAGGTGTCCTGGGAAAGGAGAGATACCGAGTGAGGACATCATTATGGTGCCGCCCAGAGCCCAGTCTGCCTGTGAGAACAAAGCTGAATCTGCACCTTCATATCCCCATGCTTCTTGTTCCCACAGACATCAAAGTATCTGGGTATAGTGAGAAGGTCATTTCTTCAGCTTCCACAGGCCTGTCCTTGTATGTCGTAAGCCCTGCAGCTGCTGCGAGCCTGTCCTTGTATACCGTAAGCCCTGGCAAAACAGTACAGACCAGAGTGGTTTGGGCTACTGTTTTCCACATGTCATGCCCCTAGTCTTCCTCCTTCAATGTCTCGTCTTGTTGGTGTACAAAACTTCAGGAATACATGGGGCAGTTGTGTAAGTTGTACACTATTCAGCTTCATGAACCTTGACTGACATCAGTCTGAATGACAAGCTCTGAAGTCACAGAGTAAACAGCTACGCAGCTGTAGTCAACAGACAACCAACTGCCATGTAATATTTCAATTTAAACCCACACACTTTAAAATGGCAGCAAAAAGCCTTTTGGCATTTTGTTGAAATCATGAATGGATATGCTAATTATCTAGGTACCAAAAATCCATAAATGTCAACCAGGCAGTGATGGAGCACACCTTTAATCCCAGCAGCACTTGGGTGGCAGAGGCAGGTGGATTTCTGAAATTCCCACCCTCCTTGTTCCTAGTGCTCCAGAGTTGATGCCTGACTGGATTCTCTCAGGCAGGAGAGACAGCAATACCAAGACAGTGATGTACACCAGACTATCAAACCACCTCCAAGGGTAAATCTAGGAGACAAGCTATCTATATCTGTCAGGATCTCCTCTGTGACTCCTGGTCCTGCAGAGTGAGGGAAGCCATGTCATGCAGGACTCACCTGGTCAAAACATTTGGCTTGTTTCTACACTGAGTCTGTTATTTTAAAAATTGTCATTACAGGTACTTGTATATAAAACTTTTAATGGACTGTGCTTTCATCCATTTTGAAAAACCTGCCAGTCAAACTGGATATCAACATGTAAAAGAATAAAAATAGATCCATATCTATCACCATGCACAAAACTCAAATCTAAATGGATCAAAGACCTCAACATAAAGCCAGCTACACTGAACCTTATAGAAGAGAAAGTGGGAAGTACACTTGAACGCATTGGCACAGGAGACCACTTCCTAAATATAACCCCAGTAGCACAGATACTGAGAGAAACAATTAATAAATGAGACCTCTTGAAACATAAAAGATTTTGTAAAGCAAAGGACATGGTCTATAAGACATTCTCTACAGAATGGGAAAAGATCTTCACCAACCCCACATCAGACAGAGGTCTGATCTCCAAAATATACAAAGAACTCAAGAAATTGGTCATCAAAAGAACAAATAACTCAATTTTTAAAAAAAAATGGAGTATAGACCTAAACAGAGAACTCTCAACAGAGGAATCTAAAATGGCTGAAAGACACTTAAGGAAGTCCTCAAAATCCTTAGTCATCAGGAAAATGCAAATCAAAACAACTCTGAGATTCCATCTTACACCTATAAGAATGGCCAAGATCAAAAACACTGATTACAACTTTGGTAAAGGGAACACTCCTGCATTGCTCATGGGAGTGCAACCTTTTGGATATCAGTGTGGCAATTTCTCAGAAAATTAGGAAACAACCTACCTCAAGACCTAGCAATACCACTTTTGGGTATATATCCAAAGGATACTCAACCATGCCACAAGGACATGTGCACAACTATGTTCATAGCAGCATTGCTTGTCATAGCCAGAACATGGAAACAGCCTAAATGCCCCTTTGATCGAAGAATGAATAAGAAAATGTAGTACATTTACACAATGGAGTACTACACAGCAGAAAAAAAATAACATCTTAAAATTTGCAGGTAAATGGATGGAGCTAGAAAACATCATTGTGACTGAGATAATCCAGACTCAGAAAGACAATTATCACATGTACTCACTCATAAGTGGCTTTTAGACATAAATCAAAGAAAACCAGCCTACAAATCACAATCCCAGGGAACTTAGACAACAATGAGGACTCTAAGAGAGACGTGCATGGATCCAATTTACATAAGAATCAGAAAAAGACAAGATCTCTTGAGTAAAATGGGAACATGGGGACCTTGGGAGATGGTTGAAGGGGAGGGGAGAGGCAGGGGGGAACAGAGAAAAATGTAGAGCTCAAAAAAATTAATAAATAAAAAAGAAACACAGATTGGATCATGAAACCTAACTAAGCAATATATAACCTAAAGCACAGCCATTCTTAGAAACCCATGCAAGAGTAAAGATGTAGATAAAATATTAAAACATGCCAAACGTGAACAAAGTTGGAATCAAAGTACATTCAAATAAACAATATTCTAGCTATCAGTACTTAAAAAAAAAAGAAAAGAAAAGAAAAAACATGCCAGGAATAGTGTACAGATTATACAAAGTTCTTGTGTATTTACAAGAGATTGCCAGTTCTCCAAAGTGGCTTCCACCAGCCAGACACGAGCTTCTGTGTGCTCCACCCACTAAAAGTATTGTCAATCTCCGATTCAGCCATCCTCTTGAGTACACACAGTGGTGTCTCTGCAAGGGTTCAATTGCAAGTTTTCCATTGGGGTTTCTGTCCAGCATCTTCCCAGTGTTTAGCCACGTTCACATCCTTTTTATGCGGCATCTGTTAAGTCGGCCCCATTAGTTAGCTGGTTTCTGGCAGCAAGGTTAACAGTTCCTGGGTGATTCTAAAGAATGTGCTTGGGAACCACCATCCCACCAGACGCAGGCCTGCAAGCTTGTGCTCCACTGTCTCTTGGATATCCAGAGCCTGCCACAAACTGTGGGGGACGCCTCCTTTTGGGCCTCTGACTTCCACAGATTTCTAAAATGTCACACACACGCATTTATCTCGCTACTAATCGGTATCATGAAATGAATCTCAAATGAAGAAAAATAACCTTCAGACTGTCACTCTCTGCTTCAATGAGCCCCTTGGGAGCCATCTGTGAGCCTTGTGCTTCGGGAAGCTCCACCCTCTGGCCTTGCTGCAAAGTCCAGAGCACAGACCCCTACTCAATCACTGCAGGCTGCCCCAACTCCAAGACATGGTCCATCTCTAAGGAAAGAGCCATGTGGAACTAGGAGGTATGGAGAGATGGTACTTTGCCAAATTTGAAAGCTCCTTCGTCTTAGCATTGTGAAACCATTTTTTTCTTCTGGGATGAATTTTTTCCCTTTCTGTGCCAAATGATTTCATCTGGACTTACTGCCAAGAGTTGTTTGCCAGAGATGAGCAGGGCACTTCAACCAACTAGTTCTATAGTCTGCAGGGTTAAGCTGTGCACTAGCCTGGAAGACCTCCAGGAGAGCCTCCTATCGGAGGGACTGGTCCAAGGGACTGAGGCCACTTTGCAGCATTCTAGCCAGAATGCAACATTTTCATTGGGAGGCAAGGAGGTGGTCCCACCAAGACCCACTGCAAGGTAAGCAACAGCACCCTGGGCCCAGCAGCGCCTGGAGATATTCATTCAATCCAAAGACAATTTTCAAACCCAGGCTGGTCCCCAGGAAAAAGAAACAAACTACCAGATGTGAAGGCACAGATTCCCCAGGGGCTCATCAGATGATGTGGTGGGAGAGGGATTCTGGGGAAGGGCAGAAACGTGGGAGTGGCAACACAGGCAGGTCAAAGAAAATCAACGAAGTGTGACGACATCAAAATTCAACAGGATGACAGATAGTGGCAGGGTCTCCCACAAATGAGCTCCCAGAGCCCCTCCTGGGCAGAGCCCGGAATTCTTTTGGATGAATTGGGCTCCCAGATCTCATGAATTGCTGGCATCATGTATTTTCAAAATGCTCAAATCTCCTCTCCTCAAGTCTAAGGAAGCAATTCAAACTGAAAGTAAATGTTCCACGGGGCAACGTGAGGCCAGAGTACTAACACAGTTCACAGCCATGGGCTGCCTCTTGACCCATGCTGCTTCCTCTGCTCTCTTCCTGTCTCTATATTTTTCTTCCCATCTCTTTATTTCTCTCAATCTCTTTCCTGTCTGCCTCTGTCTCCTCCTTAGTCTCTATCTCTCTCTGCTTCTGTCTTTGTTTATACATCTCTAGCCTTTAGCCTTTATGTCTCAGTCTTTCTGTCTCCTTTTGCCACTGTCTCGCAGTTTGTCTTGTCTTTCTGTTGCTGTCTCAGTCTCTGTCACTCACTCAACCTACCCCTGTCTCTCTGTTTTTGACCTCCTCCAATGCTGTCTCTTTTAGTCTCTCTCCTTCTCTGTGTCTCTGCCTCTCCTTCCAACCTCACACAACCAGGTTGTGTAACCTGCTCTGACTCGGTCATCATTCTGGACTTGGATCTGAGCTAGCCCTCTCCCCAGTCATGGTAGTCTGTAGTCTTGGCAGTCCCTATCACCCCTGTAAGGTACACATTTTTCATCTGAGGCCAGGCTTGGGCTTCTTCAAGGAAATGACCCTCCCTCTGGTCCTGAACCATCTTTGGTGGCACTTCCCACCTTCACCCTGATCCTGGCTCACCTGATGGGAGCTGACTCATCGCCACGGTCCAGCCAGTCCTGCGGAGGGATGATGTACATGCACCACAGGCCCCAGTTGTAGCCGTGGGCAGCGCTGGCATATTGCTGTACCTCAAATGTGCTGTACTTGATGTTGTCAATGGCTGGCAGGATGATGCGCCGATGGTCTTCCTGGATCCGCGCAAGGGCGGGCTCAGCCCTGCGGAAGGTATTTTTTATGAGCAAGAGCCATCCCAGAACCCTCAGCAACCCAAGGAAGGAGCTCCACTGGCCAAGAGTGCAGATCCTTCCGTTAAGCCTGGTATCTAAGCTTGGTTGGCCCCCATCTGCTGTGCACAGGACCCAGTTGTGGCCGTCTTGGACTACTAGGAATGGTTAACCCACAACACTAACCTGACCAAAGCCTGGGTCTTTTTGACTGGTCAGTGCTAAGCAAAGGGACATCTGAATTTCTTCATGGGTCAGCCAGAGCCCTGGGATTGTACAGACAGGTTTTTTTTAGCCTAATCCTACTCTCTCCTCTAGTCCTGTACCTCTAGGTACATTCATTTGCAAGAGCTAACTGAAGACCTTTTGTGGGCCACCCTTGTTGTAACAGATTGCATTCATAAGAAAAAAAATTCCATGCCTCATGGTGCTTACATATGCTGTACGCAATGCACAGCCTACCTAACAGGCCACGGCTAAGGGGAATGAGGATGGTGAAGCTTGAGTAGAGGATGTGTGGGAGGTGAAAGGCACCATGGAAAGCAGGAAGTAGCGAGTGGGGGGAGCTCTGCAGCTCTAGATGGGATCCAGTGTGCAGTGCTCTGGGCACTGAGTGGGAGGACACTAGGGTGTGGGGATGGAAGTCTACGCTGACAGAGCAGCTTTACCAGTCATTGGCACATGCCCCGTATGCATGGGGGTGGGGGATCAGCAGGCCATGGGAGAGACTGGCAAGAGAGACTCTAAAGTAAGAGACGAAGGGCCAAAACAGCAGGCTTTCTCTCCACGGCATCAGCTTGGCTGATGCCTGTGTAATATCATGGAGGTAGCACGGACAGGCCTTTTGCATTGTCTACCGGAGGACAAGGTTCTGTTTAGAGAACTGCATCCAAACTGAGTGAGGTTCAGGTAATATCCGAGATTGAGGTGACTGAGGCTGAAGGTCTGTGTGCCTCAGAGATAGAAGGATCAAGAGTCGGGGCAATATGGAGAGGGACCAGCCCCTAACCTCATCCCTCTGGGAGCCTCTACTGACCTACTGCCCCATCAATGGATGAGTGCACAAAACACACCAGAGAGACTGCAAATGCCATGCCTGCTAACATGCAGGATCTGCAATAAAGGCTGTGCTCGGAAGGTGCCGTTCACAGAAGTGGGGCTTCCAGTTGAATGAAATGAGAGTTATACAGGTTAAACAATTTCCTTCTGGCTGATAAAATTCAGCTCTCCTAGCGTCCACTGTCCCTCAGGGAACTGATGGTAGAGAGTGTGAAGTGTGCAGTGCACAACCCACGCCACAGTAGGAGGTGATTCTGGTGGGAGGATACACAATGACACATAATGAACGACACAGGATTCAAGGAGGTGACAGAAAAATGGAAGAAGAAGTCTTGTCACAGAGCGACAGAGAAGGGAAGCATGGGACTATGAGGAACAGAAGGAAGCCAGGTCTGTCATACACCTGTTGAACACAACCAGCAGCCTGAGCCACAGAAGGTATTCACAGAGCCTCTCAGGGTCCACAGTGAGGACCCGCCCCAGGGTCAGGTCACCAGGGAACATCGTTATCTATTTTGCCCCATTTTCGAGAGAGACTATAACTCCGAGTTTTTGTATCGCTTCTCCCACCTCTTTAAAGGAAATTTAAATCACACACACACACACACACACACACACTTGCGCGAGAGCGAGCATGTCATAATATATATATGTGGAGATCAGAGGACAACTTAGAGTGACTGATTCCCTCCTGCCATGTGGGTCTCAGGGATCAGAGCCAGGCTGGGCAGCGAGAGCCTCTGCCCTCCAGCCATCTCACCAGCCCACCAGCTCATTTTTCAAAAGTTTGTCAGGTGTCAACTGGGGGTTGGGGGGCTGAGTGTTACAAAGGGTCTCCATGCACAACTGGGTGCAATTGCCAACTCGTTAGTCCAGGGTGCCTCTGAACTCCTGGTTGTTGTACATTTCCTGGTTCACCTTGTTCGGCCTCTCAGACAGGTGTGGCTTAGATGCAGTTTTTCTCAACAGGTTCGGAACAGGAGCTTCCTGGCCGAGCCAGTAACCAAGGTTCCAATAAGGGGCAGAAGGCCATGTGAAAGCCAGCAGAGAAGAGCAGCCACACGCTGAGGGACACCTGGCTACCAGGAGTGGAGAGAGAGCAAGACCCTCTCTAGAGCCTCAGAGGGATGCAGCCCCAAAGCATCTTGATCTAGGTGCCTGAGTTGGCAGAGGACAAATCCCAGCTATTGCCAGTAGCTAGTGAGGGGCTTTGGTCACAGTGGCCCAGGGAAGTACTATTCCAGGCCACCTTTACTCTGCCTTACTCTGTTTTCTGTACCCTCTGGTGCCCACTCTCACTTCCCACAACACCTTGGCCTACCCATGTCTTAAGGTCCCAGTTGCTCATGTGACATGCACATTATGTGGTGACAGGTGTCACTCTGCTGCAATCTTGATAAACACAGAGGCACTGAGTCCCAGAGTAGAGCCACAAGTAGGGTCTCTAGTGCCCCCTTTTCCATATAAGAAACAAAGACCATAGGTGATCACTGCCAAACATACCTGCAGGTACAGCACACCCTAAGGATCCTGGTCATCCAAAGAGGACTTTGCTGAAGCAGGAAGCTCCCTGCTCCTTTGCCCAGCTCCAGCCCAGGGTCAACAAGGAGGATACAAATCTTTCTCAGCTAGCTCTGACATGGCTTCCCCAGTATGGGCCACTTGCGGGATAAAGATATTGTCCTCCAAGGCATCCTTTGCTGAACAAGTGTGAGAAACTCCAGGACAGAGACTCTGGGGCACTCAACCCTTGTGGATATCTTAAGCTTATGCAGGCCTTCTCTGGTCTAAGAAGCAAGTTAGGGACAGGTCCCTGTCTCCAGGGACCACATGATCCTAATCTATCCTGTAGGGATAGATAGGTTGTTCCTGCAATGGGATGTCCTGCATACCTGCCGGCCAGTGGCCACAAGATGGGGTACTTCTTCACCTTCTGGTCACAGAGTCCCTTTGGTTTTTCATTTGAGCCCAATCCTTCCCCTGAATGAGAAGTAGTATCTAGAATTTCTTGATCTAGAATTTCCTACAAGGTCAAGAAAATTCTCCTTCTTATGCCAAATGGCTTGGCCTATCAGCAGAGCTCCTCTGCCACGGCCTGACCTGCCCTTATGCGTTCTCTGATCTGAATGCCCACAGGATTTCCACGTATTCAGGAACCCCAGCCCTTACCAGCCAGTGTTGAACTCTACGTGGGCATCAAAGAAGCCAACAACGGGAGCCGTGGCCACCTTCCAGCCCTGAAGCCGGGCACGGATCAGACCTTCCCGACGGCTGTTGCGCACAACCTTCACGAGGCCTGGGTACCTTTTGTGAACGTACTGGTCCAGGTTGAACTTGAGTTCCACTGAAGGGGAAAGATAAATATGTCAGCATGCTACACTTTCAAGAGCCCAGACCACGACTGGGACGTTTGAGTCCTGCTCCTAACTTGGAGTTTCAAAAAGGTACTGTGAGGCCACATTAGGTTGGATGAGATCCAACATCTGGCAAGACTATGGGAGGACAAAACCCCAATCCTAGGAAGCTGGTATTCTGGTGGGAAAGGTAGCAAAGGGAAAAATAAGCACAACTCAGACCAAAGTAATAGAGGCAGTGTAGGCAGCTATAGCTGAGCTATAGGCCACTGAGCTATAACCAAGAGTGAAGACCCTGTGCAGGTGAAGGAATGTCCACCCAGGTCTGTACACACAGGAATGGAGTCCCGTGCAGCCAGCAAGGTTCCTCCACACCAGGAAGCCACTTGGTCATAATGAGATAGGGTTACTCTGATACTACCACAACATGGAGGACTGCAACATAGTTCTAAGTGACACACACCAGCCACTAACAGGTAAATGCAGTTTGACTGTCTTCAGGAAATGCCTATAGGTGTCAAATCCAGAGGGACAGTAAGAAGGTACTGGTGGCTGGGACAGGTAAAGAATTGGTTTTTGTGAGAACACGGCGGCTCATGCCCGTGATACCAAAATTCAAGCAGGTGAGGCAGGAGGATCTATGTGATTCTAAGATCAACTTAGGCTACATAAGAAGCCCCAAGCTGGGCTGGGGAGATGGCTCAGTGGTTAAGAGCATTGCCTGCTCTTCCAAAGGTCCTGAGTTCAATTCCCAGCAACCACATGGTGGCTCACAACCATCTATAATGAGGTCTGGTGCCACCTTCTGGCCTGCAGGCATACACACAGACAGAATATTGTATACATAATAAATAAATAATTTTTTTTTTAAAAAAAAAAAGAAGTCACAAGCTAGGCTGGGCTACAGAATGAGACTCAAAAGACACACCCCCCAAAAGTTATGAGGTAGTGGTCGCCCAACATGAATATCCTCAGTATCATTGAGCCACATACTTGAAAATGGTTAAAATGGTAAATGAGGGAGTTTCTAGATTGGGTGAGCTGAGGTGGTAGGCCCGTCCTAACTGTGGGCGGCACTGCTCTTGGGCAGGAGTCCTGAACTAAATAAAACAGGAGAAACTGAGCTGAACACCAGCATCTGTTTCTCTCTGCTTTCTGGATGTGGATGTGACCAGCTGTCTCATGCTGCTTCTGCCATGCCTTCCCCACCATGATGGACTATACCTTCAACCTGGGGACCAAAACAGCCCCTTCCTTAAACTGATTCTCTCCGATAGAAGTAACTAATGCAGGCCCATTGGTAGTGGCCTTGAGAAGTGGCACAGAACTGCACCCCAACAACACAAAGTCAGAGTAAAAGGTTTCAGCCAAGACTCCCACCTGTTGCAGCCATCAGCAGAAAATGGGAGGCTGCTTAACAAGGTGCTCTCCCTGGCCACACCTTCAGACTGTTGTCTCAAAGCTTAGCAAGCCAGCTCTATGGCTTCAAGCTTAGCAGCCGTTGGCTGGGGCAGCCACAAGAGTCAATACACCCCGAGAGCTGGTCCACAGCTCCAAAGCTGTGTGCTCAATGTCACCGCCCTTGAGGCGTGGTCCCCACTCACCATTGTCGCTGCTGTCATCCACCAAAATGACTTCCTTCAGGAGCTGGGAAGGTGTATGGTTGACCACACTGTGTACGGAGCGCAGAATAACGGAAAGTGCCTCATTGACAAAGATGAAGACCACGGAGATCTGGGGAAGGTCTTCAGAGTGTGTTATCTGTTTGCACCTGTGGAGGCATGGTGGTCATCAGAAGGTGACCCTCAGTGTTGGGCTATTACCTGGAAGCGTAAGATGAAATAAACTCTCCCTGCTAAGTTACTTTTGATCACAGCAACAGAAACTCTAAGAAACAGGGACATCTCAAAAATCCAACCCAGGGGCTGGAGAGATGTCTCAGTAGTTAAGAGCACCAACTGTTTTTCCAAAGGTCCCAGTTTTGATTCCCAGAATCCACATGGTGCTCCCAACGGAAGTGATATGGGTGGGTGGAGAGAGTAATATAAGACAGGAAGAGACAGGAGCTCAGGATTCAGTCTGAGGTTTCATAGGGACAGGATCGCCCCTTTGGTCTAAGGATTCAGTAGAAGTAAGAACCAGTGGCTGGCAGCTCTGCTTCTCGGATCTTTCAGCATTAACCCCTATATCTAACTCCAGATTTTTATTAAGACCAATTAGAATTCACACTACACACAACCATCTAGTTCCAGAGGACCTGACACCCTCTTCTGGACTTTAAAAATACCAGGAATGCATGTGACTCATAGACATATCCATACATACATGCATATGCAGGCAAAACATCCATACATAAAATAAAATCTAAGAAATGAAAGGAGGCAGAGAAGGAGGGAGGGAGGGAGGGAGGGAGGGAGAAAAAGGGAAGGGAGGCCGGCTGGTCCATTGGCTTATACTTGTAATCCCAGTACTCAGGAGGATGAGGCAGGAGGATCACTATAAATTTGAAGCTAGTCTGGATACATAGAGAGTTCCAGATCAACCTGGGATAGAATGAGACCCTATCTCAAAACAACAAAGGAGAAATGGATAAAGAGGAAATGAAACTCAGGTAATTAGGTGAAAACATGGGATGAGACCCACTGAAAGCTACTGGATGTGGTACCAAAGTAACTAAAGTTTTCTTCCTCAAAATGGAAAAAGCTGTTCAGTTAAGCACACCGACTTTGTGCAACACAGAATGCTACAGGAGGGATATGCTGGGAGGATGCCACCTGACCCCTTCAGAAGTAGAATGATAGCAAAGGCAGACAGAGGTGGGACAACACTCGGTGTGGGGGTAGATAATAATACCGGGGGAAACAAAACAGTTACAAGCCTTTATTAGCAAGGGGGAAGAGGCTAGAGAAGAGCTAGAGGGTCTGACCAGGCTGCAGCATCAGCATCCAGGACAGCACTGGGGATGGGGGCAGGAGTCTGCAGAATTACACGTGTCCCTAATGCTTCCGGGGGATGTTTCTATTTTGTTCCAATGCTCAACGGCTAAGGGCACTTGATAAGCCTGATAACATGAGTTCAATCCCCAGGACCTATAAAGTAGAGAAGGGAAGAAATGATTTTTGCAAGTTGTCCACTGACTTCCAGACATGTGTTGTGGCACACATGCCCCCAAGCCCACCAATCAACAGACAGACAAATAAATAATATAAGTTGAGATTTTGAATATATAAGAAAATGACAGGTGCACACAGAAAGCTGGCCTCCTACCCAGCCTCTGCCTCCTCCTCTCCACGGGGTTTTCCAAATGGGGTTTTGGGGTTCCCTCCCTAACTAATCACAGCCATAGTAACTCTGCTTTCAAATGAAGCATCTGAAGTCCTGTGGGTGAAAATTTCAAGCTGAATTTTGGGGATACAGATCAGTCTGTGGCGCTAGGAACAGTAATGTTCATTTCACATTTGGACTGAGTGACAGCCCAAGGGGTGGATATGTCACTTGGGATCAGGGACAGCATTTGCTCACCATCCACTCTTCGTGGACTCAGCCTTTTCAGCTCAAGAGTTCCCGAATACCTCTATTAGAGATGAGGACCCTTTCTCTCAGCTGCAGCAATTCAAACCCAAGTCAGCAGCATCTGGAGCGGAGCGTGGGCTGGATGTCCTGTACACGGCACAGTTAAGGACTCAGACTCCCCCAGCAGTGGCCTCCTTCGTGGCCAGGCTGCATACTTCCTGAGCTGCCCGCGTGACTTTCAAGGGACAACTGCTGCATAGCACCACATTGATATGGACTGCGTGTGGGTAGCCATGGAGACTTCATCACTCAGACAAACACTTCCTGACAAGAGGACCTCAGTCCATTTATTCATGGAGAGAAAAAGTTGGAACGTACAATTTCATGAACTTGCAAAGCATGTAAAACAGAAAACATCAGCAGGGCTTTCAGGAGCTGCAGCCACACAGAAGGGACCCCCATACCTCTGTGGGGGAGGGGTGCACCTGTTCCCTGCTGAGTCCATTATTAGAGACTTTTATCCATGATTTACTCCTATTGTTGCTGAAGTTACTGCCTGGAGTGGGGGGTACAAAACTTCCCCTCCTAAGGCCCCACAACAAACAGGCACAATTCCACCAAAGTTCACCCTGGGGAACCAGCTGGGCTTTCTTCCAGAGGAGTTACCTAGGGGTGTGAGTGCTGCCCTCCAGAGGCCACACCAGAGAATCTTTAGCCAGAAGGAATGCTGATTTTCCCGCAGCTTCACAGATGAAGCCTCTCCTAGCCTGCCCTGTCCTGTATACTACACTTCAGCCCCTACCCGGGGCCACGTGCAACTAAAGCAGAATTGCATACAACAGGTGGGAGGGAGAAACTAGATACTCGGGTGACCATCTTGTAGTCATTCCTAGCCCTCTGTGAGGGATATAAACAACCAACACGCCCAGCTGGGATGATCTTTCGCAAGGGAGATGGTGATTGGTTTGCTCTAGGGATAGTTATGTATAACACTCACCCAGCACATAGACCTCAGGTCCACAGCCCTCACCTGCATCCTCTGTCAGGGTCTTCTTTCCACTAGTCCTTCATAAGAGGATGATGGTGGACATATAAGCCAAATGCCATTTGAGCATCTGTGTGCTAACAAGAGGCAGTGGCTAGCTGGGTTAGGAAGGACTGTACCAATTCTCCTTCTGTTTCTGGGTTAGTTGGCCAGAAGCCCATGGATTTGGTCACTGGGCACATGCACTTGTTCCAAAAGAACCTTCCATCAGCAAGAACTGGTTCACTGGGGTGTGTGCTTTGAGAGTGCCCTGTCTCTGGCCCTCACGGTAGCAAGAAGGGCTGTTGGGAGGGAGAGCTCCTACATCCCCCATTGCAGGTACCGACGGCTCAGCCTTTGCTCGCTGCCTTCCCTTGGGCATATTGGTTGCTTTCCCTTACTGGTTATAGCAACCTTATTCTTACATTGCCTTCACTGAGAAGGCCAGGCTTTCTCACACTTACCATCCACTGGTCTGGGAAGTGGGCACAGGCCACTGAACTCCTGGTCACCCGTAGAAGAGCCAGGATCTCCCAGGAGTGGAGGAGTAATGGCCCCTCCCCAGAAATATCGGGCTCTGCCCAGCAGAAGCAGAGAGTGAGACCGTGCAGAAGACAGTGAGTGCTCCCACCCACTAGAATGGGGCATCATGGTTAGGAAAGCCCAGGAAAGAGGGTGGGAAACAGCTTCATTCGTAATTATCCCCAAGAAAGACAGAGTTAGAGATAAAGACAAGCTAACTGGAGATACACAGAGAGATAAAGGCAGACAGAAGAGTGATGTGCAGTCCTTTAAACACTGACAAACACAGAAACGAGTGACTGTCGGCTTACACCTCACACCTTCCTCACATACCCTGAGCTTTGGCTGTTTGTCTCGTCTCCCGGCTTCCCTAGCCCATTTTGAATTGAGGTGGGGTTTTTTTCCCACTAAAAAGGTAATAGGATGTCCTCCCCAGCAAGCTTAGATACGACACAGAGCGGAGGCCATTCCACCCCCAGTTCTGCCCCCTCCTTAGGGGATCCTTGCTACTCCCTGTGTGTTACAGAGAGTTGATGTACCTTGTCCCTCGTCAGACAAATGATGACTTTACAATATGGAGCCAGTGTAGTACTCTGGGCAAAAGTGTTCATGAGGTAATATCTCAGGCCACCCTGTATCCCTCCTAGCCTTGGTTACCCTAGAGGTTCTGTGTGAACTGGGTAACTCTCCCGGCCATTCAAGACCCCAGGACCCCAGTATCACAGAGGAAAAGAATAAACTGCTACTTCACGGCCCCAGAGTAACTCAGTGTGCTTCCTCCCAACACCAATACCATGCATCATGTCTGTCAGAGAGGAATAAGCCAGATCTCAGGTTTTCTCATGGCTGGCCACACTGGCTTTCTGGCTTGCCATGCACGAGAATGTAGATGCTATGCCTTGTTCCCAAGCCTGGGCAGAGTGTAGTCATGTCCCCAAGCAGAATAAAGCAGTGTGTTCAACCATGAGTTCTGATAGGCAGCAATCAGCCAACTAGCGCTTCCCAACACATATGGGAACACATATTGGGCACGTATGGGTTAACCGAGTACAGTGTCCCTTCCTATTGCTGGCATACAGTGGGGTCTCTGTAGACCCATGGTTGAGTATGAGCTGCATGAGGAGGGCTGAGGTTGAGTCTGGGAAGTGCACTAAAGAGACTGTGTGCTGCAGAGGTTCCTGCTCACAACAGGGAGATAAGGGAATCCTGCCACAGAGAAGCACATTTGCCAAGAACCTGAGCACCTCTCCTCAGATGCCCAGATCACTGGTGCTAACGGAAGTGCATGGTCTGCCCTTTGTGTCCTGGGAAGACAAGCGTGCGAGGACAGGAAGTGACGTGGTGGCATGTCCCTGCGAGTCACTCACTGCAAGGCGGCAGGACACATGGCTCATGCTGAGCTGAGCCTCAGCAGACAGAAAGATGCTCATTTGGAAACTATGCCTTTCTTTCTGGGAAGACTGTGTGGGGAGGTTGTTAGCAGGCAGGTCTTTGGGGGCAGTGCTGCTGCCGTGCTGCACGGCAGCATCCTGCCTTGCTGTGAAACATGCTCATCTATGCAAGGCACATGCATGAATTCAAAATCCTCAACTAGGCAGTCACCTGTGCGCCTGCCTTCCCACTATCATCTAAGAAGCAGGAGAGTAATGACTGACATGAGCCAAAGCCAGGAGACACTAAGGGTCCAGAAACTAGGATGTCCCTCCTCTACCAAATTGTCTTTCACACACTGAATTCATCCATCCATCCATCCATCCATCCATCCATCCATCCATCTATCCATGTTGCTGGAGGCAAGACTGCCCTGCAATATACCCACACATATGCATACACACACATTTGCACACACGAGCATATACATGTGCACACTTCCACATATGCACATCCACATTCACGCATGCCTAGATACCCAGACACATCTCACAAAGACAGCTCCAGTTGTCATGTGACTGACCTATGGAGGCACATACGTTTACACAATGCCTGTCCCTAGAGTTTTCGACAGACACACTTTCATGTTCAAAGCTTAAAAGCCCTAAGAACCAAAAGCTGAAGCCAAGCCCACATACTCTGCCCCACCAGCCCTCTACTCACAGACCAGAAAAGTGATGCCAACTCCCTTTTGGAGACATAGATACACATCAACCACACATGTAGACACATGCAGGGCCCTCTCAAGCTAACAGCTCTCAAAGGGAGATAGGAAGGGACCTCAAACTTGTCAGAGGATTACCACCTGAGTGAACCAGCCACTTGGAGACAGACTCCCCTAGCCCCACAGGGCTGTAGCTATGTCCTCTGTCCTGCAGGTAGTGACAATCTTCAAACCATTCCTGGGTCACAGGTGCTGGCAGACCTCCCAGGTCTAGGTGACACATTGTGCTCTGGGCCAGCTCAGCTCTTGATGTCCTCTGTTGACTTTGAGCAACTGTGCCAGGCTTCTGGGCTGTCTTAGCCCAGGACCCTCTCCAGGGGCTTTGGATGCTCAGTGGACCTGGTCAGAGGTCCCACAGCAAGAGAGGGGAAGGCTGGACTGTGGGTATATAAAGGTTGAGGGCATAGCACAGCTAATGTACCGTGTCCAGTTCTGCCTACTGAGAGGCCTAGGGCCAGTCCTGTGCTCTGTGCCCCCTCCCAGCTCCAGTGGTCCACATTTAAGGATGCAAGGACAGTGGCCTTCGCTGTCAGGTTAGGTTTCAATCTATGGAACCAGGGGCAGGTCTGGAGCACTAGAAAACAGTTGCTGGGGCGGTTCCTCTGCAGGAACTTCTAGCTGTCCTAGATGCCCCCATCGGAGTGTAGACCTAAGGGGAGAGAACTGGTAAGGACTAATTGTGCAGCCAGGACAAGGCCTTGCTGTGCACAGCGCTACATCTAGTAAAAGACTGGGGTCAGGAGTGGGGGCACAAATCTCTCATCCCAGAACTCAGGAGGCTGAGGCAAGAGGAGTGTGAATATCAGGCCAGCCTGGACAACAAGAGGAGACCCTCCAGAAAACCAACACCAAAACAAAACAAACTGGGGAAAAAACAAAAACAAAACTATGGCACCAGAACACGGGTCATGTCTTCAAGAAACCCCAGTTTCTAGGAGATCTTCAGTGTCCAAAACTCCTGCCTTCCTCTGTGACCAAAAGCACAAGGGGATGGAGGTATGGTTTGTCCCGTGCAGATGTATCTGCCAGCTTGGATCCAAGGAGCTAGCTCAGCCTTCCGTTTGCCATGCACACATCAGAGCTGACAGCCAAGCTGCTCCTTGCTCAGATGATGAATATGCATGCACAGAGACTGCAGACAGGAGACGGGGGACATCGCGGCTGTGGCTGCTAGGGAAGGCTGTTCGTTTTGATGACACTGTTTAATTTGGATTTACCGGCTTCCTTTCATCATCCCAGGGGCAGGTTTAGTAATCATCGATGTGATACACTGTGTGCCGTAATTAAAGCTGCTGCTTAATTAGAAAAGCTGTCCACCCCCAGACAAGAGGGGTCCGAAGATGGCTCTGACAAGGAAGCATGAGGAGGCATTTGAATGGATGGTACTGCCTGTGGGAGCTGTGACACCCTCACATGTGTGGGTGCACACACACACACATTCTCTCTCTCTCTCTCCTCTCTCTCTCTCTCTCTCTCTCTCTCTCTCTCTCTCTCTCTCTCTCTTCTGTAGTCCAGCTTCTAATGGCCATGTCTGCCAATCCTGCAGGCAGGCTCTGGCCATGATGGGGGTGAAGCCCCTGAGGAAATCACAGCAAGACAGCTCTGAGAGAGCCTAGATTGAGCTTGCAGTGATAAGTTTTCCCACTTATCTGTCCACAGACACCTGGCACTAAATGGTAGGTTTTTGCTGGATAGACAGTGCTCACAGACACCACTGGCATCACTGCCCATGAGTTCACCTTGGCATTCTTCGCCAGATGTCCTATTGCTGACTGCACACAACAGCTTCTAAGCTTATGGCTCAATACAATGGCCATTTCTTGCCATGGTCCTGGAGGGCAGGAATTTGGAGGCCACTACAAAGATCCCAGGTTGGGGACTATCACGTGGTACAGCTACATGGGGGCTCCTAGGAGGTGTGGGTGTCTCTCCAGGCATCATCTCAGAGTCTGCCCACTTCACTTTGCCAACCAGACTGCAAGCTCGGACGTCCCACTTAGTCCTTTTCTGCTTCTCAACAGCTCCAACACGTTCCTGGTTCAGTCTCCCTGGGCTGGTTCCCATCATGCTTATGCTCTGATTGGCCAGGCCTGCCACACATGCGTCACCTAAAGTGGAGCTTCTGCCATACCACATGAAACTAGACATGAGGAGAAACGGTCTAAGATCTGAGTGATGGAGTGCTGAAGACACCTGTCCTTGTTTACTCACTGGGAAGGGGCACGTCCAGCAGGGAGAGCTCATGGCTCCTTGGCAAGAGACTGTCCATGTCAGGACCCCACCTACACTCTCCATACCTCCTCCCTACCCAGGTCAGGAGGCTGTAAGAAAGAATATAACAGGTCTCACCAGGGTCCATCAAAGTATGTCAGAGACCTTTGTGCAACCCAAAATTTGAAGGCAGCAACTATCTCCCTGTCTCATGATGTAAATAATTCAACTTCTGAATTTCAAAAAAATGCCCAAAAATAAAAGGATCAGGCATGAAAAAAATACAGGCTATTTTGGGACTTTAAAAATAGCACAGCTGCTAGGATGTCCCTGGAGATGCAGTCTCTGCTCCATGTTTGGAGCATCACCCAAGCCCAGGCACCATTCTGGGAGCTGGTTCAAGCACAGCCCCCGAGAACTGTTCCAGATTCTGGGCCTCCACAGCCACCTCGGACTCGGGGCTTTGGCCATCTTCCTACCTCAGCTCATGCGCAGAGCAAGGTGGAGGTGGAGATGAAGTCTTAAAGCAACCTGAAGACTGGGACTCAGAGGAACCTGGTGGGTGGGGTAGGTGGTCCACTCCTTTTTTCTCCATCACTGTGATCACTGCTCTGATGAGTCACCTCCCTGAGTTTCCTGCTCCATCTTCTCTTGGCCCCGCCCTCCTCGGAAAGCTCCTTGACAGAGTTCTAGTCTTGGTCCACTGGGAGGCAGAGAAACTGTAGACAGACTCACTGCTCATCCACCTTCACCAGGCCCCAAGAGGCACTGGGGCAGCATGCTGGGCCCTGAGCTCAGACATCAAGGAGCTGCTTAGTTCCCCTGTCTAGGTCTCCAGTCCTGGGAGTCTGTAATGAGTCCAAGGGCAGCCAGCTTGCTACTGCTAAGTCAAAGCTTCGGTGCTTTGATGGATGCTTGGCCTCACTAATCCTCCTATGAAGGTGTTTGTTCAAGTTCAGCTCTGGTCAGGTCCCTTTGTGCTTTTGAAAGGAGATAATAAACAAGGATAAGAACCCAGTCCTCGGGGACACAAGCAAGGTCATAGCAATGAGGAAGGCGACTCTTTTGAATCTTTTACTTCTTTGTTTTTTGGGAGAAACAAGATGGTCACAGCCTCTGAAGGACTTTCAGACACTTGGGGCTCACTCCAAGCAATGACAGTAATAGCTGCAAAAGTCAGTGAAGTGAACATGCTGAGCAGTGACCAAAACCTCTAGCTCAGGTGTCCAAGTACATCTGAGGTTCTGTGCGCATATATGTATATGCACACAGTCATAGCTGGACTCACATAGACAGCCCAGCCACTTCCAGCCTGCCAGCCTCTGAGTCCAAAGGGAAAGAGACCTGATGCAGTGGTTGGGTGTCAAAAGGATGAACACAGCAGACAGCAGAGGGGCAAGAGAGACAGAAAGAAACAGAGTGAGAGAGATTGAGGGAGACAGAGAAAGAGAGAGAGACAGATACTTAGAAAGATTGAGGGAGACAGAGAAGAGGCACAGAGAGACAGGGGGGTCAAGGGAGACAGAGACACAAAGAGACCAAGGGTCCATCTGCAGCCCTGCACCTCTGTGCAGCAGAATTCCACCTCTAGGCCTCAGTTGCTCACCTCTTGGGCCTATAGTCCGGGATGGTCCTATCCAGGGAGATGCGGTCACTGAGCTGTGCGTTGTACCCAAACTCCTCGAACTTGCCCTCGGTCTCTTGGTCATCCTGCAGAGTGGCAGCCACTCCTCCCTGGCCCAGGCCACCTGGACCCTCCACCAGCCCAATGGGCTTTGCGAGACCTGAAGAAGACAAGAAAGGACAGGTCAGCAGATCCTTAGAGTTGCTCCCAGCACCCAGCCCAGCCCAGTGTGGTCAGGAAAAGTCTGACTGTAGAGCCAGCAGACACACGGCTGGCAAGGTTGGGGAGGCTGGGCAAGGTTAGCATAAGTGTGGTTACTCCATATGACACCATGATGGTGAGACTTAGTCACTATACACTCACAGCAGAACCTTGGTGGCATAGAAATGTCCAGTAGGACCCTTAACCTCAGCACTAGAGTCCAGTGCCATTATCAATTTACCATTGTAAAAGGTTATTGCACTGACTACAATGCCATCAGAGGAGATGCAGAGGCCAAGACTGTGACCTCTCTGGACTCTACACTCTTTCTTTAATCCTGAAGCTGGTATAAAGGGTAAATAAATCAGGGCCAGCAAGATGGCTCAGAGGTTAAGGATGTTTGCCACCAGGCTGATGACCTGAGTTCGATTCCCGGAATCCCGAAAATGGTCCTCTGAATTCCACCTGCATGTTGTGGCCCACAAAAGCAAGCACATACACACAATGTAGTATTAATATCTGAAACAAAGATTAAAGTTAATCAGTATACAAAAATCTTAATTGTAAAGAACTAAAATAAACTGTTTAATGCAGAGTCACTGTCCCCAGCCTGGGAATGGGTACTGCTTGTCTTGTAGACCAGCTGCAAATTGCTGCCACATAGGGTTTCAGTCTGAGGACACAGGTGACAACTTATGGAACAGAGGGAACAAGGCAGTGGAGGAGAGAGACCAGTGAACTCTCCAGAAAGCTAGGGCAGAGCCTGCTCTGCTCAGAATCTTAGATGGGGGCCGGGGCTATGGAACCAGGGGACACTGGAGTCATAACATCAGAGCATCCCTCCTAGAGGAGCTGTAGTCCAGGGCAACAACCGTGTGTAGAGACAATACACTTTGCTCTCCTTGGCAGAGATCCAGCTAGGTAATATGAGGTGTAAACCTCCATACTTCAAATAGTCAGTGTGTGTGTGTGTGTGTGTGTGTGTGTGTGTGTGTGTGGAGGGGGTGGGGGTTCTACTCAGTGTTTTGGAATATTCCACCAAACATAGAGTTGATGTTTGTATAGGATTGAAGGATACACTGAATATAAAATTGAAAAGTTATGAGACACATTATTTTACTTGCTTATTTTTATCTTAATATTGCAACATATCTAAAAATCATGCTTTATATATAGGCTCTCCTGTAGCCCAGGATGGCCTAGAACTCACTATGTAGCCCTGAACGGCCCCTCCTGCCTCACCACCGCATCTGAAAAAAACCCTACTATTTTTAAACATGCTACACTTTGTGTCTTTCATTTTGAAAGGGAAAAAACAGGCAACTCCCAGGGGCAGACACAAAGAAGCTTCCAAGCTGGCAGAACAGCCCTGACACCCTCGGAGCCCTTGTCCTCAGATCCTGCTGCCTGGCTGGAGGCTGTGCAGCGGGTGCCAGTATCCAACTTTGGGGACTCATTTGTGAGAGCAAAATATACACTTGATGAACTATCCAGTCACTTCAGAATACATCACCTGAGCTCACTAGCCTGCAAACCCCACTCTTCAAAATACTTGCCTCTTGGCCTGCAGCGTTCTTTCCATGTGTAGCCAATACACAGCATTGTAGCCTTGATAGCTCGATGGATCTGGTTCCTGCTCTGTGTACCAGAGACACGTCCCAAGGCTATTCAGTCAGAAAAGTGAGTGCAGTCTGTTTCCTCCTCCACCTACATCCCCTCCCATGCACCGCCTTCCCCGATTTTTCTCAGCTCTGTTGTATTTTTAGTGATTCTGGTGGTTGCCTTTGTGACTTTAAGAGGAACGCTGAAAGCTCTGTTTCTTTCTTTTTTTTTTTTTTTTTTTTTTTTTTTTTTTTTTTTTTTTTTTNTTTTTTTTTTTTTTTTTTTTTTTGGTTTTTCGAGACAGGGTTTCGCAGCCTGTCCTGGAACTAGCTCTTGTAGACCAGGCTGGTCTCGAACTCACAGAGATCCGCCTGCCTCTGCCTCCCGAGTGCTGGGATTAAAGGCGTGCGCCACCACCGCCCGGCTTGAAGGCTCTGTTTCTAAGAGCACCAACTCTCGCCATGTCTCTCGACACCCATTGTGTAAGATGAGGGGTATACAGGCTTCTTGTCCATGGCTCCACAGTGTACCCCAAGGTTTTCTGCAAAAGCCCTATCATGTTCTGCAAATGCAGGCAAGATTCCATGAGATTTTAAAACAAGAAATGGATCAGTATTTATCCTGTGAAATTACATGAAGCCTAGCACTGAGAACCACACCAGGACCAACATGCAGTTCCATCCCTAGCCAACCTCAGGATCCATAATGAAGAATTTTAAAATATCAGGACGGTATTGACTTTTATCACCAATGTTCTAAGCGTTCAGAACCATGCACACTTTGGTTACTTTAAGTTGCGTCTTGCTCTGTCATGGCATGCAAGTGAGGCAGTAACAGTCTTTGTTGGCACATTCTCTGTAGACATGTCCACTCCTTCATTCTCTATAGTACCCCTCTATAGGAGCTCGGTCTATGAGGCACTTCAACCTGAAGATGAGGAAACTGAGGTGCAAAGAGTCAAAGAACACATTCAAGGTCACACGACCACACTCAGGCAACATTGCTGGAAACAGCTGGTCTCCATGCTGTATCCCAGGCTTCTTAACAAGGTGACCGTGGAGTAGACTCCAGCCTTTCTCACTGCAGAGTGGGGACAAGTGGTAGAATCATAGGCGGGTCTCAGTGCCCTCATCTAGGGGCCCTTTTACTTCCAACATAAGTTGTACTGTCTTTCCTAGCCACCGTCCTTGGAACCCTTCTTGTGCTCAACCTGGAGAGACGCTCCAGTTTTGTGAATTCCACATCTCCTTAGGTCTGGGACTTGCTTTTTACTTGACTGAAAAGTATTACCAAATTGTATTTTAGAATGATTGTATGGAAAGAGAATTTTCTAAGCTACAAGGTAGTTGGAAACCTTTTTTTTTCTCCTTAGGAGCAGCAGATAACTTTGCTGGATACCGAGTTCCTAGGCTTCTCCTGTTCACCCAGTCCCAGGATTGAGTTCCAGCACAAGAGAAGCTTTTCCTTCTATGGGTATTCATTCTCATTCATACTCTCTGCCGCTGCCTGTCTCTACCTCCCTGTCATCTCTGTCTTTGTCTCTCTCTGCCTCTCCTTTGGCTGGCTGGCTGGCTGGCTGGCTGGCTCTCCCATCTAGAGTTTATTATGGTCATGTTCAACCTTCAGGAAATATTTGATTCTGGGTAATGTGTTCTGTTAACTGTGAGATTATATTTCTGTCTGCCTTCTAACTTGTTCTTCTGTAATGTCCTTTAAATATTTATCTTTCAAAAACATTTTTATATTTTATTTTATTTGTATCTATGTGTACATGTATATGTCTGTGAGAATGTATACCAAGTGTGTGCAGGTACTAGTGGAGGCCAGTAGAGGGCATCGGATCCTCTGGAGCTGGAGTTATGGGTGGTTGTGAGCCACTGGATATGGGTGCTTGGAACAGGACTTGGGGCCTTTGCCACTGAGGCCCAGTCCTGGAACTTCCTTTAAATGAAGATTCCTCCTCCTGAGGCCTCTTCCTTCTGCTGATGTCTTTGTTTTCATTCTCTGAGACTTTTCAGACCACCAGGTTGATCCCTTGTCACGTCCTCAAGGTTAACTAGCCGACCAATGGGATTCTTTCTTGTTACACTATTGTGGTCTTTGTTCTCTGCCTTCTGTGGATGGCACACCTGCTTTCTGCTGGTTGCTGAACAAACAGACTCCTGCCCTTGGAGATCCATCTGTACTCACACAGCCCCAGGGCATGACCTCCCCAACCCTTTGGAGAACAGGTGAGAAAATAGACTCAGTATTACAAAACAGCCCAGATAATGCCTACTTCCTGCTGTTCAGTGGAGGTGGTAGATCCAGGGCCCAGGCTAGGCTCCTGCTTAGGAGCCTCCACTGTGATGAAGCAAAGCAGATTCCTGGAGTTCTGCTGGTCCACATCTGGCCCCCACCATCCTTCCTAGCGTCTGACCCCACAGGGCATACTACACATCTGACTTTCCTCAGAGAAGTTTTGTATATTAATCATTTTTCTCATTGCTGGGACAAAGTTCCTAACAAAAGCAACTTAAGGAAGGAAGGACAGTTTGAGGGTACAGTTCATCAAGGTGGGAGAAGCATGAGGTCACTCTGTATCCAGTCAGGAAGCTGAGAGTGACGGCCGCTGGTGCCCAATCTGCCTTCTCTTTTTTGTTCAGTCCAGGACCCCAGCCCAGGAAATGTTCCCACTCATTAAGGGTGAGTCTTCCATCTCACTTAACCCAACCTAGAAACTCTTTCACAGACAAGCCTGGGGCTCTGTCTCCCTAACTCTAGATCCATCTAAGTTGACAAACAGCACTAACAATCACCTTGCTTTTAAAGTGTGCCCAAGACCTTAAGGAGGAGCTCTAGGTGGTACGTGTTCATCAGTCTTAAGGACAGGCCTGTTCCTTGCTATTCACAAGGCTTTGTAGAGTCCTCTCAAGAGATGTGGGACAGGAAAACTGATCCTGGGAAAATTCCCAAGTGGGTTCCACACAGACTCACCTCTGAGGCTGGGAGGCTCTGGTCAGGGGCCACCAGCAGAGAGGGGTCAGCAGGAGCAAAGCAAATCTCCAAAACCAGCCTGGGATGTGGGGCCTGATGTCAGAGCCGCCTGGGTGGGCCTCAGCTCCCCTCGGTTCTCAGGAGTGGGAATCTGTACCAGCAACACTGACGGAAAACTCGGAATTGAATTTTGCCTCTAAGGAAGGTCACGGTGGCACCTCCCTGCCAGGATTCTGGCCTCTCAGCTTCCTGCACTCTCCCTGCATCAGCTCAGATCCCATTTCACAGAGATTTCTTGTAAAGAGATACAATTGCTTGATCTCACTAGGAAATGAGGGCAAGCCTGG
Organism: Alexandromys fortis; assembly: GCF_014885135.2. Lineage (NCBI taxonomy): Eukaryota > Metazoa > Chordata > Mammalia > Rodentia > Cricetidae > Alexandromys > Alexandromys fortis. Next base: position 6,169,399 of record NW_026067985.1, on the reverse strand, counting down.
AAGGACACCGAGATGACCTCCCCATGATAGAAAAGTCATGAGGCCTGTTTTACCACGTTAATAGTCTACACGGCCACCCTCACACTGAGGCTCTGACATAATCCATACTGAGCCGGGCAGCCCCTTCTGCCTGGACTTGTGGGCAGCAGCTGTGGAATCCCCTCTCTCACTCTCTCCACTGCGGCCCTGTATTCACTGTAGGCTAAGCTCCGGGCACAGTACAGACAGGGCCAGAGGGGCACATGGGCTTGGTTAGAAAGTAGAGAATGTTGCTGTTTCATTCCTTTCTGGTTCAGGATCCCCAGTTACAGTGAGCAGGACAAGTGTTACACTCACAAAGTACACGAGACCAGACTACATACACCACTGCAGGCTGAACTGCATCTTTCAAATATGCTTAAGGTTTAAGCATGAATGTGCACCGAGCGGTGGTGGCGCACACCTTTAATCCCAGCACTCGGGAAGCAGAGGCAGGTGGATCTCTGTGAGTTCGAAGCCAGCATGGTCTACAAGAGCTAGTTCCAGGACAGGATCCAAAAGCTACAGAGAAACCGTCTCGAAACCCCCCCCAAAATAAATAAATAAATAAATAAATAAATAAATAAATAAATAAATAAAACATGAATGTGGCCCAGTTTGGAAATAGTATGTAACCACAGTAAAATGAAGTCACACAGGATGAGGCTAAAACCCAAGTGTAGCATGGCTGCTGTCCTCAGAACCGAGGATTTGTCTACCCACAGAGAAGGCCATATGTGTACAAGGCACAGATAGAGTTGGGACCACAAGCCAGGGATATCTGGAACCTTTTGCAGCTGGAAAGGGTGGGAAGGCTTTTCCTGGAGCCATGAGAGATGGGACTTGCAGACTCTATGACTTCATTGTTTGCCACACAGCTACAGCCTGTACCACACACTGTCACTTGGACCTGACCCAGCTCTACTGGTATCTGGGGGCAGAAGATTCTGGTGTGACTGTTCCTCACATGGGGTGACCCAGTATAGGTCCATTCCAGGGGGCTTAGCTGCCTTAGCTCCTGTGTAGGAGGCAGAGACATGGTTTCTTAAAGCACAGAAGTTCCTGGAGAAGCAAAGAAGGAGTGCTTTCTAGTTTCCAGTCCCAAATCTCCCCTAGCTGCAGCTTGTGTTGCAGCCATGATGGCATGTACTAAAAGAACAATGGGAAATCTACATTTCTTAACTCAGTTTTAAAACATCTTCCTACCTCTTTCCTAGAAAACAAACAGAAACCAACATCCTGTACATATCCAGGACCTGGCTCCCCGTACTCAATCCAGGGTCACCTTCCAGGGATCTGGTGCCCTGCTGAAAAGACGGGGCCACTCATGTCCAACACCATCGTATAATGAGTCCAACCAGTCACCCAGGCACAAATGTCCCCAGCAGAAGACAGACCACCAGCGCCTCATTCCAACAGGCAAAGCATCAAGCAACAAGTAGTGCCTTTAATTCCATGAGGCCAGTCAAGAGAGAGAGAGAACCGTGAATAAGTCAGCTTTTTCGGCAAACACTCTTGGCGGGTTATTACCACATTTCCTTCATGTTGGCAGGAAGACCTTGAAGGCATGCCCCCAGAATCAGTCAAGGGTCTCATCACAGAGAGAAAAGTCAATACCCATAGTTTAGTGCCCCACATTATTTCTACAAGGCTATGGCCATGGTGAACACAAGGGACAGATTAAGTTCACAGTTTGCCCTCCTCACTCTTCCCATCCTTGGAAGAGTCTACTAAAACTTCCCTTGGATAACCATAAACATAAGAAGTCAGTATAAAACAGTACCTCTCTGTCCATCTGCTTCCAGAGGCTACATCGAATGGCTCACAAATACCTGTAACTCCAGCTCCAGAAGATCCAAGGACTTCCTCTGGCCTCTGCAGGAACCCATAAGCACATGGCATGTGTGCACACTCATGCACACACATATACGCACACATGTAAAAATTATATTTTTACAGGTGTGAAGAGTCTGACAAACGGCATGCCAATGGGCAAGCACATGCTGTCTTCAGAAAACCTGACAAGTGTGGGGAACCAAGCATGGTACGGACCACGGCAGCCTGTGAGCACCAGCTGTGGGTGGCAGCTCCGCACCTGGGGTCAGTACCGGGAGATGGCTGGGATGCAACGAGGCATTCTGGGAAGAGATCAAGGGCATGGTGGACCAGTGGAGGGTGTTTTTAAGACTTTGAAAGGTTGGATGGGATGGGGGCACAGAGGGAGGTTGAGGGGTTGATTCTCAGCAGAGGGACTACAAGAGGGTCTGTGCCCGGGTAGAGTGGAGAGGAGACTGTCCAGTCACTGAGGTGAACTGCGCAGAGGGCAGATGAGGAAGATAGACTTCCTGGAGTAGGGAGCAGGGATGGTGGTGTCATGAAGAACTGGGGCAGCGGGGCAAAGCAAGACACCGGAAACGAGGTCTGAGGTGGGGTTACTTTCAAGTCCCTGGGAGGCAGCGTCTGGAAGGCAGAGGGACTTTGCTAAATGAGGTTGGAGTCTAGGTTAACTCTGAGACTTAACTGCATGGAAGGACAGACAGCTCTGCTCAGGAGAGGGAGGACACTCTGAGCCACCATACAAGTGACCGAGGCAACCTTGGGGTCCATAGGGAGATTTAGGAGATTTAGAGACAATAACCAGGACCCACCCAACTCTTCAGGTTGCCAGGGTAGCAAAGCCTCACAGCTTTTAGGGGTCCCTCTGTTTCCTCAGTTTAATTTCTATTTCATGAATTTCTACTTATTGCCTTTCTCTCCAATTTATTTAATGATCTTAAGCAATATAATTCATTTTGACCTTAGTTGTTTTTGGTATATTAAACACTAAAGCTGAATACAGATCAGGCTGAACCTAACAATTTTTATATCACTTGGTTTCTGAATATTTTATGATGTTCAATACCATGTCCCCTTCAGCTCACAGGAGACACAGGTTATGGCTTTAGGTGAGCATGTATAAATTCCTGGCATCTCTCTTCTACAGATTCTACCAGCTGTGTTCTGGGCAGAAATTATGATCCATGGGGTGGGTTTACCTGTGCCTTAGATTTTTTGTTGTTGTTTTATTTTTATTTTTTTCAATAGAGTCTCTCTACATAGTGAGTTCACAGTCATAATTATGTACACCAGGCTGGCATTGAACTCACAGAGATCTTTCTGTCTCTGCCTCCCACGTGCTGGGATTAAAGAAATGTTCCGCCACACCTAACTTGGACTAGGTTTTTTTTGTTTGTTTGTTTGTTTTTTTTTTGTTTTTTGTTTTTTGTTTTATTTTGTTTTGTTTTTGGTTAGGCGGTGGTGGCACAGGCCTTTAGTCCCAGCACTTGGGAGGCAAAGGCAGATGGATCTCTGAGTTCAAGGCCAGCCTGGTCTACAGTGAGTTCCAGGATAGCCAGGGCCACACAGAGAAACCATGTCTTGAAAAAAATTTTACATTGTTGTACATATATGCCCATGTCATAGCATACATGTGGAAGACAGAATAATTTTCGAGAGTAGGTTCTCTCTTCCCACATGTGGGCTCTGGGGATCAAACTCAAGTTTTAGGCTTGACAGCAAGTCTTTACCTGCTGAAGCATCCTGTTGACCCTGCAGGCTCAAGTCTTGAGAACAGTCCATACATCTCTAAAAAAGCAAATAAATGAATAAATGCAAGTCCTCTCACTGAGTTCTTACTGTTTGATCTGACAGAGTTGACAGTGCCCTCTAACTCAATTTCCCGAGATGGCTCATTTCTTCTCTTAGTCCCAATGCTTTCTTTATATCTGGGGACATGGTGGAGAACACTGCAGTCCTTCCCTGGAGAATTGTTTGCCACCATGGTTTTGTTAGACGCATCTTTGCCCTATTCCGCTCCCTGTGCAGTTTTTTTAAAAAAGATAGCTGCTAAGTTTTCTGCAGGCATGCTTGCGTCTTGCCTAGGATCACTATCTCCACTCTCCTCTGAATAAACTCAAAGTCTGTATGTGCCGCAGGCAATGGCTAATGGGCTTTGGGTCCCTAGAGTGGCCCTTGTTCTAAATTCTGCTTCAACAGCCAGGGGCTACAGCTTCTTGAACAGCACCTTTGTTCATAGACTTCCCACTCCTGGCCTCCGAATCTAGCACTACTTCCTTAGAAGCATGATGTGGAAATGGTTTCTTATTAATAAAGAAACTGCCTTGGCCCATTTTATTGGATAGAAAATTAGGTAGGCAGAGTATACAGAAGAGAATTCTGGGAGAAAGAAGGTTAGAGGAAGAGTTGCCATGATTCTCCCGCTCCAGACAGACGCAGGTTAAGATCCTCCCTGGTAAGCCAGCTCGTGGGCTACACAGAATATTAGAAATGGGTTAGAACAATATGTAAGAGCTAGCCAATAAGAAGCTGGAACTAGCCGGGCCAGGCAGTGTTTGAAAGAATACAGTTTCCGTGTAATTATTTCGGGGCATAAGCTAGCCATGCGGGCAGCCGGGTGCCGGGGACGCAGCCCTGCCGCCACTCCTATTTCAACAGAAGCAGGCTGTAGCCTGGGGACTGTTAGCAACATCTATTCACAGCGCCTCCCCTTCCCCTCTCCCTCTGAATATGCCTTGATCTTAACACTTTTGGGTTACAACTTACTGACTTAACTGTTGAGTCTGATCACGTCTTGGCCTCTTGGCTGAGTCAAGTGCAGAAGTCAGGACAGATCCTAGCCTTCCATGGAGTTCATGCCACTGTCTGGGCAAAGAGGCCTCCATGCCCAACCCAGTTCATACTCCCAAGAGTGTGACTTCTTCATTTTCCTTGGCTTTCCATGGCCTTCTGCACTTGGCTACGCCTATAATTCTCAGGATGCTGTCATGGAGTAAGGGTGGGGAACTTATTAAATGGCTGAGCTTTTACAGCTAATAGTGAAGAAGGATGAGGAAGGAACAAAAGAAGAAAGGGAGGGAGGGAGGGGGAAGAAAATAGTAGTAGTGGTGCCGGGCAGGCAGTTACGTCCTTACTGATCCACACCGCCGCCCAGGAGCCTCCAGACCCATTATCACACAGTGATAATCCCTTTGAACCCACTCTACATTCTCAACAGGAGCTTAGGGGTTTTCCTACTGGCAGGGGCTGCCAGTTTGTAGTTTTACTAGGATGTATATGAAGGGTTAATTTAAATTGTCCAGAGTGTGGCTGGTTTATTTTCCATGCCCCACCTTCCAGCTCTTTGGCGGTCTGTGCCTTTCTGCTCCTGGAACAGAGCAAGATGTGTGCCTTACTCTCCCCCCATCCTTCCTTCTCTTCTTTACTGAACAGTGGTTATTTCCTCGAGAACAACGTGCAGGTGCCACATCTTCTCTTCAGCACTACCTAATTTTCTGTGTGTTCTGTGTGATCCAGCCATTGAGTCTCTAGTTTAGTGCTGATATATTTCAGTTTTGGAATTTTGTACAAATATATACGTGTGTGTGTGTGTGTGTGTGTGCGTGTGTGTGTGTGTGTTGAGACAAGGTCTCTATGTAGCCTGGGCTGACCTCAAATTTTCAACCAACCTGCAGCTACATCAGTGTTCTTATATATTTTTCTAACCTATGCTTTCTCCTTTCTGTGGTGTGATGATTTGCTTTTTTATTCTTTGGCGACTTTGGGGGGGCCCACCAACCAGCTCCCAAATAAATTACACACAGAGGCTTATTCTTAGTTATGAGTGCCCGCCCGCCTTAGCTTGGCTTGTGTCTTGTCAATTTTTCTTAACTTAAATTATTCCATCTATTTTTGGCCTCGGGCTTTTTTCTACATTCCAATATGTGTTCTCAGCTGAGTGTTTGGCCCCTGAAGTCCTCCTCCTTCCTCTCTCATTCCCAGATCTCTTTCTCCCACACTTCTCCTCATATTTATCCTCTCTGACTGCCAGCCCTGCCTATTCCTCTCTCCTGCCTTGCTATTGGCCATTCAGCTTTTTATTAGACCATCAGGTGTTTTAGACAGGCACAGCAACATAGTTTCGTAGAGTTAAACAAATGCAACATAAACAAAGGTAACACGCCTTAAAATAATATCCTCCAACACCTTTCATAACGTAATCTCCTCATGATTTTTATCCTGTTAAGTTTTTTAAGTATTTCAGAACGGTTGACCATCTCTCAAAGCATCCATCATCCTTCCTACGGGTGTGCTCTTCAGCCACACCCGCCAACTCTCAGCAGTGGCTTGCTCCTCACTTACTACACGTTTTGCCAATTTCCATGTTAAATAATCCTCAGAGGAGGCCTTTTGACCTGGGAGGATTCTGTATGGTCCGCAATGCAGGGGAAAATGTCCCAAGCACTTCTGCACTGACTGGGGAGCACTGGGGCAGAGCTGGCCCTCCCCTTCTTTGAGTAAACAGTCTGCTGATGTCCTAGAGGGCCATTTCCATGTGTATGAGTCAAGTGACCCTGGTCACTTCCACAGAGGCTGCTTTCCCAGGATGACTTTGTCCACTGAGACAGGAGCTCTCATCTTAGGCCCTACTGGAGCCTTGCCAGACAACTGTCTATGAACTCAGTTCCCTTGTTGGGTGTCAGGAAGACTCTGGGTTTCATGTAGCATGGGCTAACTTTGGCTCAGTGTGTAGCCAAGGATATCCTTAAACCCCTTATCTTCCTGCCTCCACTATCTCGAGTTCTGGAACTGCAGATGTGTCAGCCATTGTTCCTTATTTATTCATTTTATTATTTGAGACAGGGATTTTGGGGTGGTTTGAATAAGAAATGTTCTTCGTATGGTTAAGGTATTTGAACATTTGGTCCCCAAATTTGTGTTGCTGTTTAGGGAGGTTTAGGAGGTGTGGTCTTGTCACTGGGGTTGGGCTTTGAGAGCTTATAGACTGTCACTACTTCCAGTTCTCTCTCTCTCTCTCTCCACATATATATATAGATATCTATATA
>NW_026067985.1:6143973-6162333 GCF_014885135.2 Alexandromys fortis | reverse complement strand
AGGAGGAGGAGGAGGAGGAGGAGGAGGAGGAGGAGGAGGAGGAGGAGGAGGAGGAGGAGGAGGAGGAGGAGGAGGAAGAGGAGAAGAAAGAGGAGGAGGAGGTGACTGGGGCTTTAGATCAAATGTTGGCAAAAGGCAAAGATTTTTAAGATAAGTGTTGGGGATACTCACTACAGAGTAGCAATTAAGGGAGCAGAAACAAAGCTCACTTGGCCTGCCATTCCTGGGCCATCCGCCCTCCAATCATTCTCATGAATAAATAAGTGCACTGGGAGAGGAATTTTGAGTTGCTTTGTGTTCTGAGCCATCAGGTATCACTGAGTCTCCAGTGTCACCTCCTAGCAGGTGGATTAGAGTTGGGGGGCATGGACCAGCCTGAAACAGAAATGAACCATGTCCTGGGGCTGGGGAACAATTCAGTGTCTGGGTACAAATAAGCATGAGCTCTGGCTGTGGGATGTAAGTGTCCAGAGCAAGAGTCAAGAGCAGGAGGTCCACACTTGTACCTCTCCTTGTTCCCATGGGGACAGGTCACATGACAGCAGGTGGCAGTTTACTCCATGCCAGTGCTCTAGCTCAGAGCCCTGGTCCTCATCAGGTTCAGAAGCAGTGAGTAGTCTTAGTGTGAGAGCCTCCATCCCGATCCAATCCAAAGACAGAACACTTACTGAAGGCAATGGCTCAGTGATGTGCAAAGCCAGCACTTTCCCTCCTTTATGGAATAATCATTCAAAGTCTTTTCTTGTGACCTGGTAGAAGGGAACACCCTTCTTTAATTATAAGAGATCGCTGGGGGTGGCACCATTGCCAGGGGATGGGCATAAGACTGTTTACATAAGGGGCTGATTCAGTTTGGAAGCAGGATGGCAGGCAAGGATGACTCAGGAGGTGAGGTGTGATTTGAATCAGTTTCCTACACACCTCCTCAAGCTGCACTCTGAGAAAAATTATGACAGAAATTCTAGGATAAATATGCCATTCACTATCATGCTTGCTACTAAAGGGATAGGGATGACTGGGGCTGATGGTTACAATGGGCCAGACAGACTTGGCATCCAGGGTGCCAGGTAACCTAAGATTTCAAGAGAAGCATCGATATATAGGTTGCTATCGAGGCATAGTTTGCAAGAGATGATTAACAGACTCACATGGAAGTCTTTGTACCAGACTGGGTTTGGCTGGCTAGGTCCTGGACTCTGGGAAGCAATGTGTGACTATATACAGAGGGACTTTTTGGGTATGATTAAGTCCAGCAGGTTGAGATGGGATATCTGTTTCATGGGAAGCAGGGTGGGGGCTGAATGCAGTTATAGGTAGTGTGAAATCTGACACAGCAGAGAGAATGTGCGAACCAGGCGGTCCCTACAGCAACACAACCATGACTAGAGATGTTGGGATGGTGGTGGGTTCTTCAAGGCTGCAAGGGTCAGGAAGAGACCAGACCCAGAGTCTCTGAAGGCAGCACGGCTTCCAGACACAAGGTTTTAGTATGGAGAAACCCACTTTGGGCTTCTGCCCTCCAGGCCTTCATTTGTGGTTGCTTGTTTCCGCAAGCCTGAGAACAAGAAGGTCTAGCAAATGCCCACAGCTTCCTAAGTGCTCAGACCCCATGTATGATGGTTGCAGTCTCTCCCATTGGATTCCCAGACATGCAGACACCTGCACCAGGATTGGCGTGTTTGGGAGCGGAGCACTTCCTATAGGCTTGGCCAGCAGAGATAGTGGCTGCAGGCTGCATGGTGGCCAACACTACTGCTGTTGCCTCTGCTCCTGTGGGTCTGTGCACTTTGATGTGGGGCTAAGAGAACCCTCAGAGCAATTACTTCAGCAATGACTTGCAAAGAAAGCAGTGTGACAGAGTAGCAGTCAACTCTGGAGGGAGCTGCATGGAAGGAAAGGCCTATCCACCAGGTGTTGGTGTATGATGGCTGCAAAGGTTACCACAGTAGAGGCCTGTAAATTCGCAGTTTAAGTATGGGCATCCAGCCTCTTTGGGGGACACAGTAATTTGTAGCATGGATCTGCTTGCTACAGGGCAGTGATGAGCTTACATGAGGGTTACCTAAACCCACAGTAAGCAGCTCCCAGTAGCTTCCTGAGAGCCCAAGTTGTACCTTGGACTATAGCAGTAACCCTCAAAGACTACAGATGCGGCCTTGTCTATAAAAGGGGTGGTTGCTGATATCATTAAATGGGATTGTGGAGATGGGAGTGTTCAGGATTAAGGTGTCGTAATTCAAGTAGACAGTGTCCTCATGACAGGCACACACAGCCAGAAGGCAAAGAAGTAACATAACAGCAAGTCTAGGATCCCTGGATGTCTAGAACCATCAAGAGAGAGGTCAGGGGAAGAAAAGCTACCTGTGCCTCCAACTCAGTGACCTGCAGACTTGCCCTTTGTTATATCAGCCCCAGGAAATAAAAAAAAAAATTAAAGAAAGAGAGGAAGTAGCAGGTGGAGGACCAGTGATAACGTCTGGTAGCCTCTGCTCCCCCTCGCATCCCCTGCCAGCAGACCCATTATTTGCTTCCGACAGAATGATCTGAATGGCTCTGGTGGGCCACTCACTTCCAGAGAGCCTTGCAGCCAGGAGTGAGTCTGCCCACAGGCTGTCACTGACATTTACATGGGGCCTGCTGCATGCCATTCTGAGAGACATATCTAGAGAGTATACCTACCACTGTAACATGTGAGCTTTGCTTTCTGTCTACACCCTGTGCCTATTTTCCTGCTTGGAACTAGGACTCCACGCTTGGGCCTGGAGCAGCCATGAAGTGAGCATTAAATGCAATGCATGGCAGGAATTCCATGGAGTTAGCCCTGGAAGACACCCGCCTCCCTGTGGAGTCCATGAGCCACAGAGAGATCCCAGTGCGGGGATGCTCTTCAGCTGTGGTTCTGAAGCGTGGTGAGACAAAGAACTCAAGTCACACAGTCTCTGATCATCAGAGGCTGAATTCTCTCCTGCAGAAAGGCAAAGGAAGACAAGATCTCAGCACAGGAAAATCCAGGCTGCCAACTTATCCATGGCCCTGCCAGGAAGAACTCGGCTGGTGTCGCTTGGCCAGGCAAGAGCCCCTGCAGGGACAGAAGTGCCGTCAGCTCCCGCCAAGCCCCAGCAAATGTCCCTGCCTCCAGCGAAGTCAGTTCACACTTGGTCAGCCCACCTCTTCCGCACAGAGTACCTGGGGCTCGTGGGTGGCTGTGATTGCCTGCTTGGAAGGCTGGGTGGCTCTGGAGCTCTCTGCTTCTCTGTGAGTCACTGCTTTCCATCTGTCAACGCAGCGTCAGCCAAGGTTCTGAGAGCGGAAGCAGCCTTGAGCACACAGGCTGCCAGCCACAAGTCCCTCACAGAGGAAGAAGCAGAGAGAAGGCCTCTGGGGAAAAGGGTAGTTGACCTTGAAAGTGAAGGTCGAGGGTGTGACAACCAGGTTTAGGGGCAGCATTCCCTAGTTGGGACCTCAGTTAACATCCATGACACTCAGAGCCATCACAAGCCCAGAGAAAGGACTCATTGTTAGCTAGGATCCCATAGTAGCAGTAGGGCAAAGCAACGCGTGATCACTGAAAACAGCTAAGAATGGAACAAACAACAGAATCAACATCTAAAAGGCAACAAACAGGGCTGGAGAGGTGGCTCAGTGGTTAAGAGCACTGACTACTCTTCCAGAGGATCCAGGTTTGGTTTCCTGAACCCACATGCATCTCACAACATTCCTGAACCCATGGCAGCACACAGCCATCTCTAACTCCAGTTCCAGGGGATCTGATACCACCTCCTGGACTCTGTGGGCCCAGGCACACATGTAGTACGCAGACTTACATGCAGACCAAACACCTACAAATACAATAAAGGTCTGATGAAGTGCGTGACCCAGGCAGAAGGCAGCAGGAGTGTGGACAGAACTGGCTAGCACTTGCACTTTGTCCTGACGGCAGATCTGAATGTCCAAGTCTGACATTTCCAGGGAAGAAATCAGCAGCATTATTTTATCTCTCCAAAACCAGGCAAGAGTGGAACCTCTGTTTCCCAACATGTATGGAAACAGGTTGGGCCTGAATGACTTTGAGGGTGGACTAAAGGACCACCCAGGAGAGTCCTTGGGAGTCCAGAGAAACAACCTTGGTCCTCTCCAAGGGAATCCTCTCCATCCTCAGTCTCTGCAAAACATGTCTACAATCAAATTTCATGACAATGTCCAGAGCCCATTTAACAAGGCATATAAACAGACAAGATACTGCTAGTGAGTCCCACAGGAGCAATGGAGGCCAGCTTCACAGAGCTATCCTCATTTTACCCCTGGGTCCCCAAAAGTACCAATGGTCTCCATATGTGTTCAGCGAGCAGGGCCTCACTGTCTACAGTGGGGAACTGACCACTGTTACCTTCTGCATCTATACAAAGTTCCCTTGTGGCTCCAAGACCTTGGCTGCCAATCTTGTAGAGCATGTGGGTAGATCAAGAAGATTGGGGACAAACATGACACTCCTCCAGCACCCCTTGCTCCTCTCTCTCCCCCTAAAAGTGCAGACAGATTTAAGGTACCTGGCTATTCACTTTGACGATCACAAAGAGCAGATAATAATGACAGCCCCCGGTCTGCCAATGTGGATAATGTCTCTCTCATACGCTTTCAATTTTACCTACTCTCTCCAAATACAAGAGCTCGTTTCATCATGGCTAGGTCTTTTAAGATTCCCTGGCGACCTGAACTAATAGCATGTTGTCCATATCATAGACCCATATCTGTAAACGATGAGGTCACTAACATTTTACAGGGCATGGCAGTAACTGGGAAATGCCCTCAGAGACTATAACTGATAAATTCTCCCAAGGAGTTTCTGCACTTGAGGGCAGAGCACGGGAGATGGGGGGGGGGACGACTTGGAATCCCTAGAACACAGGGCTTCATAGCTCTTCCCTACACTATTAACCCACAGATGCCACACCATATATAACCATATATATCCATATATAACCATATATATAACCATATAGCAAGATTAGGCCTAATGATCACTGGCAGCAAGAACAGGGTGACCTCAACAGTGATGCCTGAGTGATGTGGTAGAAGTCGCGGTACAGATATCCACTCATCTGTTCATACGTCCATCTATTCATCAATCTATCCACCCAAATATCTATCCATCTCTCACCCACTTAGACATCCACCCATCCCACCAGGCAATATTTATCTACTACGTGCCTAGCATTATCCTCCCCATTTATTCACATTCTCCCTCATTTTAATTGTTTCTTTTAAATCTTCATTAACATTTCTGAAGATCAACTTGGCTTTGCCAAACCTTCCAGGGGCATCTTATTTAATCTCAATGATCCTATCGCAAGGAATTAGCTCACATTTCACAGATATGGAAACCAAGGCTCAAAGAGAGATAATAACTTCCCGAAGGCCATTCAATTGGAATGTGTGCCCAGGTCATTCCAACACCAAAGGTGTAGCTTGAATGCCTCCCCTTCCATGAAGCCATCTGACTTGTCATTAAAACATCTGTCCCTTGGGCTCTTGTGGGTTTTCACGCCTCTTATATAGCACACTACCCTCAGAGAACAGTGACACCGGCCACTGCTTCTGATACTTAACTGGAGGCTCTCAGAGAAGAGTCAGTTTGCAACGCTCAGCATTGCCTGTGGGCTCAGGGCACACAGGGCTCGTATCCACCAGAACACATGACTTTTGGTTACAGGGGAGTATCCGAGAACATCATCAGGCTGGAGAGACCGCTCAGGGGTTAAGAGCACTGGTTGCTCTTGCAGAGGACCTGGGTTTGGTTTCCAGGACCCATATGACAGCTCACAACTGTCTGTAACTCTGGTTACAGGAGACCCAACGCCCTCTTCTGGCCTCTGTAGGCACTGCACAGATACTTAAGAGAAATCTTTTGTTGTTGTTGTTGTTGTTGTTTTTGTTTTTTCAAGACAGGGTTTTGCTGTAGTTTTAGAGCCTGTCTTAGAACTAGCTCTTGTAGACCAGGCTGGCCTTGAACTGACAGAGATCCTCCGGCCTCTGCCTCCTAAGTGCTGGGGATTAAAGGTGTGGACCACCACCACCTGGCAAGATAAATAAATCTTTTAAAAACTCTTTTTAAAGCACAATGCAGTGGATCCCGTGGAAGTGAACGACAGCACTGAGGAAAGGAGAACCAGAACCCACGAGAGTCAGACCTTTCCTGACAGGAGACACCGCACGCCAGCCCTGCTCCCAACTTTTCATGCCTCCTTCCAGAGGTGAGTACCTACTGTTCCCTCGACAGAGGAAGACATTGAGGAACAAAGACATCAGGCATGTGATTGAGACTGTGCAAGCACAGGGGTGGGGCCAGTCCAACTATTCAGCCTGTGGGAACCGTGCACTCTGCTCCCGCCAATCAAGAGCATCTCTGTGTTCCCAAGCACTGCCAAGTGCTTGAGCACCGAGTACTGGCAGGCGCCCCACAGCCTTCTCAGGATGTGTGGTGATTCCTCAGTGCACAGCTCGGGTACTGCCTATGATCTTCCTACTTGAAAATAAAATCAAAACTTGCTTGGTTTTAGATTGGGGCATGCATAGAGTGACTGGCTGAATTGGATATTAAAGTAAAATCAGTTCCAAGCTGGAGAGATGGCTTAGTGGGTAAAAGCATTTGCTGCTAAGCCTGACCTGCCAAAACCCAGATGGCAAAAGGAGAGAGCTACTCCCTCAGGTTGTCCTTTGACCTCCATGTGTGCACATTAGTGACCATATGCATGTGTGTGTACACATATTTACACAAGAAATAAATATGTGCAATTTTAAGATAATAATTTTTTTTTAAATTTCCTTCTTACTGTAGTAAGTGGGAGACATGGCACCCAGTTCTGACCCAACAGGGTCATGTCTCCTTGGCCAGGTTCAGTGAGGTATGGAAGTCATACCTGGGTTCAAATCCAACCTCTGCCATCACTAATCTGTGAAGTCTCCTGGGTCTTGGTCTCCTCTAGAGTAAAACAAGTTAAAGGACCAGTGCCATCACAGTTGTCTGTGGGGACTAAGAATGCATGCACACACACACACACACATACACACACAACTTTGTGTTTATAGTAGCTTGGTTTTTTATTTTGTTTGTGCGATCTATTATTAACCTTAACCCTGAGGCCTCACTCAGAACTGAGAGGAGGTGGGAGACATGGAACATGGTAAGTGAGGCTGATTTGACCCTAGGACTTTCTCCAAAAGGGCCAGCACTCAACAGTGAGGATGCTGGGAATGGTGTCCAGGGAGCCACCTACCCCAGCCATCCTCACTATTGAGGTCTGTTGAGTCCTTGGTTCCATCTCTCCCCATCTGAGAAAAGGCCTGGTAGTGTCAGAGCCTAGCACTGTGGGGCATGAGAAAACACTTCAGGATTGCACTTAGTCTGGGTATTCAGCAGCCCCAGATTCTGGCCTTAAGGAGGTAGTGTCACAGCTTCAAAGCACTGACCATTGGGTTAGAGAAATGGCTCAGGGGTTAAGAACACTAACTGTTCTTCCAGTAGACCAGGAGACCGTGGTTCAATTCCTGGCACCCACATGGCGGCTCACAACCATCTATAACTCTAATTCCAGGGAAGCCAATGCCCTCTTCTGGCATCCACAGGCACCAGGCATGTAAATGATTTATAGGCATACATACAGAAAAAGCACCCATACACATAAAATAAAAACTAAAAAATTAATAATAAAAAAAAGACCAACTTCTCCATCGACAAGGACTGGTGGAGCCAGGCGGTGGTGGCACACGCCTTTAATCCCAGCACTCGGAAGGCAGAGGCAGGTGGATCTCTGTGAGTTCAAGGCCAGCCTGGTCTACAAGAGCTAGTGCCAGGACAGGCTCCAAAGCTACAGAGAAACCCTGTCTCAAAAAAAAAAAAAAAAAAAAAAAAAAAAAAAAAAAAAAAAAAAAAAAAAAAAAAAAAAAAAAAAAAAAAAAAAAAAAAAAAAAAAAAAAAAAAAAAAAAAAAAGACAAGGGCTGGTGGTCTCAGTCCAATAAAATCCAGTGTTCCTACCTGAGCATAGTGCCCATTCTGTAACATTCCTACTTGAAAGGAAACATGCATCCAAACACATACTTTAAAAAACTGCCTAATGGGAGGCGGTGGTGGGGAAGAGACAGAAATCTTTAATAAATGAATAAATAAATAAATAAATAAATAAATAAATAAATAAAAAACTGCCTAGTATAGGAGGCTGACGAGATGGCCTGGTGGTTTAGAGCACTGACTGTTCTTCCAGAGGACCCAGGTTCAATTCCAAAAACCCACATGGCAGCTCACAACTGTCTATAGTTCCAGGGGAGCCAACACTCTCACACAGATATACATGCAAGTAAAACATGGTGGTACACGCCCTTAATCCCAGCACTCAGGGTGCTGAAGCAGGCGAATCTTTGAGTTAGAGGCCAACCTGGTCTACAAAGCAAGTTCCAGGACAACCAGGACTGTTACACAGAGAAACTCTGTCTCGAAACAAAACAAAACTGTCTAGTCAGACATAATGGCAAATGCTTTTAATCCTAGCACTCGGAAGGCAGATTTTTGAGTTAAAGGTTAGCCTGGTCTACAGAGTTCCAGGACACCAGGTTACAGAGAGAAACTCTATTTCAAAACAAAAACCAAAAAAAAGTTTAAAAAAATTATAAAAATTAAAAAAAAAAACTGTCTAGCACCATAGAGGTACCTCACAAATAGAGAGAGCAGGAAGGAGAGAAAAGTAATTTACAGTTCTCAACTTCTTGCCTCCCTGCGAAAATGGAAAATCTTACTAGAAAGTCCAAGTTTTCAGCACTCTGCCCCAGGACCTTCCAGCAGGGAGCTGTCCAAGGTGTTAGAGAGTCCCGCCACCTCCTTGCCTTGTCTCCACTCAAGTAGAGGGTCCGTGAATCCTGAGCCCTCTTGTCTTGTCAAATTTCCGGTCTCTCACAGTAGTCCCAGCCAGTATCTTGTAATATGGCCCCTTTCCATCTTAAAGGCATGAGTACTTTAACCTATGCTGAACTGAGGAGGAGTGTCTGTCGTCAGGAAGAGCAGTGGGGCTTTCACACCCCAGGGATGAGTGGATCAGTATCTACCAGGGATGTAGTCCACCACACAGCAAACAGCACACAAATATCTTGCACTACGTTTCACACTCAGTTCTGTCCCAAATGCTCCCTGACTCTAATAGCATTTGAAAGAAAATACAGTCTCAATGTCCCCATAATCTGGTCCCCACTGATCATACTTCATGCCCTTTTCTGGCTTCTCCTTGGGCACTGCTGCCTCCATGACATCTGGGCACCGATGAAAACGTCAAGACCTCCTACCCCTACTTCAGCCTTCTGCTTATCTGCTCTCTCCTAAACACTGAGCACCACTGAGCAGTCTGCATACACTGGACAACACCTAGCAGCCCCTCACCAAAGCTGGGCATGTCCACCCCAAAACTTGGCAGTGGAGGTAAGGGAGCAGATGACTCACAGAGAAAGAGGGCAGAGGAGACAGGTGAATGTTTGGTTGAACTGACTTGGGGTCCCAGCGTGATCTTGGGGCCTTGGAAGTGGAGTGGGGTAGTATATGGTGACAGCAAGCTGCCGACTATAAAGATAAGCAGGTGGCACCTCGAGGGCCCGGGAGAATGACCAGCCCCAGGGCCTCCATACCTGGGTCTGAGCCTAGACCAGGCACTAGACAGAAAAAGCACACCCTCTTCTCTCTCTGCTTCTCTGGCCCTCACCAAGACACGGGGACCATGGAGCTCTTGGCATACTTTCCTCGAGGCAGCATCTTGCACCTGCAACATGGCCAGGAGTATTATAGAAAGATCAATGAGACTAGGTATACCACTCCAATATTGAACTTATCTGGGTAGGGCCACCCACAGAGGCACGATGATGGAGGTGAGAAGGTGACAGAGCCGACACTGGTGGACCTGCTGCATGTTTCCTCCAGAGGATACTCAGAAGCCACACTACAACCAAGAGATTATAGGAATCCTCTCGGGATTTACTCTGATGGATTGTACAGAAAATTGAATGAGAATTTATTACATTTACATGAAGAAATGGGCTCACTAGTCAACCAGATTTGACACCTGCAGGGTGTCCCTTTTGGAAGTCACAGGGTGCTGGGCCAGTCTCTGCCATGTGGCTACCCTGCCTTGTTCTCTCAGTCCTGCATTAGTACATGGGCAGAGTGGCCTTCCCCATCACCTCTCTCAGGAAGAGCTGGCTCAGGGGTAACACTGAACCCCAGAATGGATGCTAGGGCCCACCCCAAAGAGCTCACAGAGGGACAGCAGGAGGCTCGCAGGGTGAGCTTCATGGTGAGTGGTGCCTGAGAGGTACCAATGCATGTAGCAGGTGCCCTGTCACACAGCTTTGCATTCGTGTATAGCCTCAGGCCAGATGCATGATCTCACAGGCTCCATTATCATGTGGTGAAGAGCACAGTGCCGTATCCTGTGTATCTTCAAAAGCAATAACTCAGTGCATGGTGTCTATGCTGTGCCACAGAGCTGGTGCTTTACTAAACTCAAAACGTCTTCCTCTCTGAGGGCGGTGAAGTTGTATGTTGTGGCTGGGGGCCTGCTTCCATGTGTTCAAAAAACCAAACAAAATGGAGAAAGAGAGAAAAAAAAGTCTTCCTCTCTTCTATCTTCCTAGAAGCTGAAAGCCACGTGGCCCCAAGACCTAGAACCAGATAGACCCTCAAGAGAATCTGGTCCTCTTAAGTAGAGCCTTGTCCCCACCTTCCTCCACTGCAGCTCAGACCCCTCCAAAGGAGAGTGGGACACCCAGGAGGAAGGAGCTGCCATTGGGCTCCACAGCTATGAAGTAGGGAGCCTGGAGGAGTATCTGGGAGGTCCTGGGACAAGGGCCTCATTATTTCCCTGGCACAACACCAAAGCTCGGGGCAGCATTGTGAAGGACATTTGTACTTCACACGTGTATTTTAAAACACACTACCAGCAGCTGAAGCATCCAAGAGGATCTTGTGGGCTGGATTCAAGGCTGTGGCCTCATTTAGTGGGTCAGAGCTTCCAGGATCCATGTGGTAGGCTCCAGGTGGCCCTGACCCAGAAAGAGACACTGTGGGGCCTGACAGTTGCTGCACATTCCTTTTATGGTCTGTGACAAAGTTGAGAGCCACCCACTCCTGGGCCCAAGGGTCCAGTCCCTAATACCAACAGGGTTGGCAGTATAATACCCAATCAGTCCAGGGCAGTACACAGGGAACTCACACTGCATGTAAATATCTGGGCCACGGGGACTCTGCCAAAATGCAGACTCTAGGCCCACCAGCCATCACGAAATGCGGCCAACCATCCTCCCTACACCCGCATGGTTAAACTATGATAAGGTAACACTCTGATCTGTGCTGCCTCCCTCACTGAGCATCCAAACGCCCAGACAGTCTTCTTTGTTTGTTCATTTGTTTGTTTTATCAGCCTCGGAGCCACAGGATGCTCTGGCCAGGAGCCAGACCCAGAGTTGGGTGTCTCTCTCTACCAATTCTGGTCACACTGGTGGTCCAGGAAGGACAACCAGGCTGAAGCCCCGAAGATCACTACACCTTCTTCCTTTCCTCTGTATAGTCTTTTCAAATTGGTCAAGTTTATATCATTCAGCAGATTTCTCCTGAAACTGACTCATCTTTTGAATTAGCTAAATTTGTCTCTCTATTTTAAAAGTCAAGGGTATAGCCAGGTAAGTAGATTTGTTTCCAACCATTCTTATGAAATACTTTCTAAAAATATGACCAACTTCTTTGCAAATCACATATACCTCAACCTTGATGACCTAATTTTTGGTGAATAATGTGAATGAATAGGCAAAAATAGGCAAGCTCACACTAGAAGATTAACTATCAGCTAAATATTAACTATGTTGGGACCCAGTTCAAGAATGGAGTCGTATGTGAAAATTTCTGAGCCCTTGTGAGAAAACTCCAAGAAACTAAGACAAGAATCTTATAACCTCAGTTTCTTCAAAAACACAAAATTGTTCTTGGATTACGTTTTCATGCCCCTCCCAGGTGGATTAGATAGGAAGGAGTTCACTTCAGATTATTCATTACAACTGCCTATTGTTTGCTATGTGCCTCCAGGGAAAATCCTGTCTCAGTCAAGTGCGGCTGGCCCTGTGGTTGGACACTTCACCCATGTTACTCCTCTTAACCCTCAGAGTATGAACTGTCTGATGCTCTGAATAAAGTTGACTATTGCATAGGACTTTATCAACCTCATCTATCAGCTACATTCTCCCCAGGCCACACCCTCTTCTCGAGCAGGAAACAATCAAATTCTCAGTCCAACTCCATTTATGGTCTCCACTTCTTTATCAATGTCTCTTAGATAAGTATGCATTTCTACCAATGAAAGACAGCCTGCTCCAGGCAGTGGTGGTGCACACCTATAATCCCAGCACTTGGGAGGCAGAGGCAGGTGGAGGCCAGCCTGGTCTACAGGGTGAGTTCCAGGACAGCCAGGGCTACACAGACAAACCTGGTCTCAAAAAAAAAAGAATGCATCATGTATTGTTTGTCAAAAATATTAGTAAATGAGAAATTAAAAAGTAGAACAATGCCAGTCAGTCTTATCCTCACACCTAAACACACACATACACACACACACACACCCCACACACACATGGGGATGGCCTCTTGGAGCCACTAAGGAGCCAGACTTGGAAACTGCAGCAGGCTACACAGCGCTGTTAGTGGCTCTGCCTGGGAAGTTGGAGGGCCAGCTGTGACTCAGATTCACTTGGCTGTCTACAGATGAGGGGTGCATATATTACAGACTCCTTCCCTACAAAACATGGTAAGGCTCCTGCCTACAGTAACTCCGCCAGTCCCTACAAGGCTCATATTCACTTCACAAATGAAGAAACCGAGGCTCTGAGAGGCAGATGCTGCCAAGTTGGGAAAGGTAGTCCTGGAGAGGAACCAGCTGGTCAAGGCCACACTATAGTGAAAACAGGAGCATTCCGCTAGGCGGGCTTCCCTGGGGACACAGCTGTAGCTGTAGCTGTGAAGGGTTTGCCTCTGGCAGATGGTGAAGTCAGGGACAGTATTCAATATCTCACAATCCATAAATCAATAGATTGGACACATAGGATACCTGGGAAAGCTGGTCATGCCCTGTGGCTGGAGCACTGAATTTAAAAGCCCTCCTTGGTTCGATCAGGTCACAGGCGGTATGAGCCCGAGTAACGTCCTCCAGCATGAATGGAGGAACAGTCCAGCTCTTGGGTTGCCTGAGAACCTTGCTCTTTCCCCTCTGCTAATCAACAAAAACATCACTAGCCAGGTGAAGTTCATCTGGTCCAAAACATTCAAGAGAAATCATGGATGCTTTTTAAAACCACCCCTGAAGGCAAAAACACCACCCTAGCTAAAGTCCAGGTGTCTGGCCTGAAGAAATGGCTCAGTAGTTAAGAGCATTTTCTGCTCTTTCGGAGAACCTAAGTTCAGTTCCTAGCATCCATGCCAGGCTGCTCACATCCACATGTAACTCCAGCTCCAGGAAACCCAAAGACCTCTTTGGCATCTGCAGGTACTGAGCATGCATGCACACACATGTACACATACACACACACACACACACACACACACACACACACACACAGAATCTTAAAAAGAAATCAGGGATCCCTTAGAGCACTTCTGTTATCATCTCCCTTCCTAGGAATCTCCCAGAACCTCCCAGAAGCCAAGGAGCCCAGCTGATACCTGAAGATCTGACAAGCTACTGAGGAGGCCAAGATGGGCTCTACCTGCCTCCTTCAAGACACTTTATACAGTACTTCTCCTCTCCCTCGCTATTCACTGGGACCCTCATGACACCAGCAGTCTTTTGCATCTGCTGACACCCACTCGACCTGTTTTCCAGGATGCTCCTAGGTCACGCTTTCCTTCATTTACATCTCAGTTCACATGTCTACTAGACAGAGTCCCTGGCTGTCCCTTTGTGTGAACGTCCTCAGCTACACAGCACAGCACCATACCTGGGGGCCTGACATGGATTTCGTGATTTCTCTCCAGTTGGAAGTGCAGAAGTCTGAGATTCAGGGCATAATGAACAGAGTCCTGTCCCTGTGGAAGTTCTAAGATAGTACCTTGTCTTTCTCCGTTCCTGGCAGATCCCAGAATTCCTTCACTCGAGGCCATACTGCTCTGTCTCTGCCTCTGGCCTTATAAGCCATTTCCTGTGTCTTCTCTTGTTTCCTGCATGCAGGTGCCCCCAAGAGGCCTGATAAAGGAATCAGATTCCATGTAGCTGGAATTACAGACAACTGTGAGCCACCTGATGTAGGCACTGGGAACCAAGCTCCTGTTACCTGAAAGAGCAGTCAATGCTCTTAACTGCTGAGCCATCTCTCCAGCCCCCTTTTCCCTCTTCTCATAGAGACAGATGTCATTAAACTTGGGCTCACTCCAGACAGTATGACTTCATCTTCAATACCTGAGAAGACCCTCTCCCCACATAAGCCCATATTCTAAGGCCTTGTGAATTTTGGAGGACACAGTTCAACCCATATGGGACCTCAAGTACCTCACCCACCTACTTGCTCTGTTCCTCATTCCCTTTGCAGATCATCTCTGCTGAAGGAGGTTTACCTGGGCTCCTTCTGGAAGGTCACTCTGTTCAGCCATAGAGGTACGCAAGAAGAGCACTAACTTCTGCAGATGGAGCACGTGGAGCCTGCTTCACTTTGAATATATGGAGACTTTCAGTACAGATTTGAGTATCACCCTGACAGCATGGGGTAGGTCCACAAGGCCTCTAACTTGGAGGGATCCCAGGAAAAGTGTTCGTGTACTCCCCTCACACACTTCCACAGGGTGCCCTGTCCTTCATCAGCGTGCATATCCCTTGGAACAAGGATCTATTTGCTTGGTCAGCAAGGGCTGCAGAATAAGAGGCACTGAGCAATCCCAGGATGCTCCATAGAGGAGGCAGCAGAGAGCATGGGAATGGTGCTAATGACCACTTTGTCAGGGCTAGATTCAGTGCCGTCTTCCTCCAAAAAACCTTTGAAGTGACTTGCAAAGCCAGCCTCTCTTTCTGAAAAAGTTTTAAAGGGACTGTCACACTCATCTCATAGAGGTCAAGGACAGATGTGGGAGTCCCTCTGTGTGCTGTGATTACAATTAATGAATAAAAAAACTGTCTTGGCCTGTTGATAGGGCAGAACTTAAGTAGGCAAGGAAGACAGAATTGAATGCTGGGAGAAAGAAGGGCGGAGTCAGGGATGCCCCGGACCTGCCGCCTCATGGTGATGCACAGATTAATGGAAATGAGTTAAATTAAGGTGTAAGAATTAGTCAATAAAAAAACTAGAGCTAATGGGCCAAGCAGTGTTTTAATTAACACAGTTTCTGAGTGGTTATTTCAGGGCTAAGTGGCTGGGAATGACCAAGCAGCCCCCTGCAACAAAGGACCCTGCTGAGCAAGTGGAAGGATGCTGACTTCTGCCACCCTGAGTAGTCCTTACCTCTTCCTGCTGGTAGCTGCACCTGTTCTTCCCTCTTAGGGCATCTTTGCTTTCTGAGACAGAGTGAGGTTGATGAGCTAGTCTTGAGACCCAGAGCCCACTTACATTTCTTTGAGGGTTTTTACTTTAGTGTATATCTGTTTTACCTGCATGTATATCTGGGTACCACATGCCTATGGTGCCTATGGATGCCATGGAACTGGAATTACAGATGGTTGTGAGTTGCCATATGGCTACTGAAAATTAAACCCCGATCCTTTGGAAGAGCAGTCAGTACCCTTAACCACGTCAGCCCTCGCGTGCATATCTGTGGAGGCAGATATGGTAAAGGAATTCACAGGCTTATTTTATACAGTTTCCAACCAACGAATGATAAATCATCTTTTACAGTTCCGTAGTCTATCTGTAACAGAACGAAATATGCTGATTGCAAGCCAGATTGTAAACATAATCATTCCACCCCAGCATACCCTGAGATTGGGGCCACCACCTGTGAGTGCTTTTCTACAAGTCTGCCCCTCCTCCCCACCCCACGCCTTGGTAGACTGCAGCCCCAGATTCAGCCAGACTGGGTCCACTGCTCATGGAGAAAGAGCATAGCAGCGCGTTTCAGTTTCATGTCATAGGGTTGCTTGCCATATGAAGGCTCAGGGGTCCCCATACAACTGTGGTCAGGTATAGTCAGCATCTCTGATGAAGACCACTATCCAGAAGACTGTGCAGTCCATCTGGGTCCTCCAAGGTAGAGCCAAATTTCTTCCCACTGAGGAAACTATAACCAAAACCATAACAAAAGTCACTCTAAGAGTTATGCACAGCATAGACAAAATGTCGGCCACTACATAACCTGACCTGCCCAGTTATGGAGCCAGGGCCACACCCCAGTGGGATAGTCGCTGCTTTGTCACTTTTTGTAGCTATTGTCGGTAACAGGTAGACTACAAGTGGGGGAATGGTGGGTGGAGCCCAGTCAATCCAACCAATTGTAGCCGCTTTTCCAGCTGCTATCACGTTTGCCACTTGGGCGGGCCACGCAGGACCATATGCTCTGAGAAGGGTAAAAACCAATGGGCCTGCGCTGAGAAGGTCATCTGGAACCAGCAGCCAGCCATGTTGAGAAGTAAAACTTGCTGGGCAACAAGAACCCTTCTGCCAGCAATCATGTTCCCTGCAAGTGGGAATCCTTCATGTTTCTCCAGTGTGCAGAGAAGTTCCAAAGGAGCCCCTTTCCGGAACTAAGACCCCTGCATAACAAGAGGCTCAAGAGGGATGTATGGTTGGCCTGCCAAGGGAGCCTGAAGCCAATCCCCAGGCTCAGCGCCATACCCTCCTCCAGCTACTGCATCATCTTCTTGCTCCTCTGCCTGTTACCACTTGTCTTTGGTCACCTGCATAACAGAGATGGGCTACCCCTTGTAAGGACATCCAAGAGCTAAGCTCACTGTACTTGGGGACACAGCTGCACTCGAAGCATATGGCCAGCCACTGGTAGGACAGATGTCTGGGACATGTCCCGTCCACACCTGACACAGCAGGAGGTGAGGAGCTGCCACATTCTCCAGCCATAGCATCAGCCATCCCTAACTCTAACACCTTGCCTCAGGTTCAGTCCTCACTACCCTGAAGCCAAAGGTTACAGGGAAAAGCCACACCATTGCTCTACATTCTCCACCCCTTCCTTCCCTCTCTCTGACCTCTGTTCCAGCTCCCAAAACCCTTTATAGATGGTAATTCATTGTGCCCATCACAAGATGGGAGGACTGGTGTTTAACTGCAATCCTGGCCTTGCTGCCATGCAGGCAACTCAGAACTCGTGTCTTTTGACAATTGCCTCAGTTTCCCCACCCAACCTCCAGCCCCTACCTTAACCTAGATGAGGGCTTCTGAAGCCTACTTCTAAAGCTGTGCACACTGAGGCTGGGCTCAGTTTCCGTGTAATTATTTCGGGCATAAGCTAGCCATGCGGGCGGCCGGGTGCCGGGGACACAGCCCTGCCGCTCCTATTTCAACAGCAGTCCACACTTCTTGGCAGGAGACAGACAAGAACTGAGCACCCAGGATCACGTCACGAGAATAATCATTCTCCTGAAGCATGGTTCACTCCACACTCCCTGCATCCCCTTCACTCACGCTGCTTCTTTTGAATCTAGACAGTTTTCAACAGTGTGAGACCTTCCCCAACCCTTTTCATTCAGCACTTCTGCCAACAAGCATGGCAGTGGAACACAATGGCCTAAAATAACGTTATTCTCAGTTGGGGCAGAGGCAGGTGGATCTCTGTGAGTTTGAGGTTAGCTTGGTATATATAGAGTTCCAAGGAGATCAATGCTATGCAGAAAGAGACTCTATCTCAAAAATAAATCAAACTAATTTTATCAAAAGCAATGTGTAGCTCAGAGAAATGCCCAGTTATTAAAATATCCATGGGTGTGCCATCCTGCCTGGGTGTCAGCCCTAGAGATGGAACCACAGACAAAACCATTCACTTCAAGGGAACCAAAGGAGGGGATGGAGAGATGGCTCAGTGGTTAAGAGCACTGCCTGCTCTTCCAGAGGTCCTGAGTTTGGTTCCCAGCAACCACATGGTGGCTCACAACCATCTGTCTTTTCTGGCCTGCAGGCAGACATGCGGACAGAACACTGTATATATAATAATTAAATAAATCTAAAAGAAAAAAGGGAGGGGAAACAAAGGGGCTTGGCATGGTGGCACTGTCCTTTAATCCCAGCACTCAGGAGGTAGAGGGCAGGCAGGTGGCTTTCTGAGAGTTCAAGGCCAGCCTTGAACTGCGTACACAACAGAGAAACAGAACATACCCTGTCTCTAAATCACCGAGGGGGGGGGGGGGGGGGGGGGG
>NW_026067985.1:6111474-6143937 GCF_014885135.2 Alexandromys fortis | reverse complement strand
CTGGGGGGGGGGGGGGGGGGGGGGGGGGGGGAGAGTGTGTATTACCAAGTAGGGCAAGCAAGTGTTTACAAAGGAAACAGACACCATCTGTGCCAGGATTGCCAGGGCCAGCCTCTGGGCCCACACTAAGATCTTCTGGTTCGTTCTTAGCGTGAATTTGTGATAGTATCAGAAATGTAGGGTGAATGTTGCCAACTGTAAGGCCTGGTGAACACTGGCCGGGGTCAGCACAGATCAGAGGGAATTAACAAGCATATGTGCTCTGATTTTAGCAATGACCCCTCAAGAGCAACCACCTTCCATGCTGATTTCCTCCTCAGGTCACCAGACACATAGGGAAAGAGGACCACCTCAAAATTCAGGGCAGAGCCCAGGCCCCCAGAATGTGAGATGCTGGGCCATATGGTTCCCTCCCAGAAGCAGAGTAGAGGGCCGTTCCTCCACTCCTCTGGGGCTTCAACAGCTCATAGAGGGGCAAACCCAGAAAACACAAAAGCCTGAACTCCTACCCCCAATCACTAGGGGAGAAGGGTTAAATTCCTGGCATCATACTGGAAGCAGCACCAAGCCTGGAGGATTTCAAATTTACTGCCCCTGAGAGCCTGGACCAGCTAGCTGCTCATGCACCCATGGGCACTGGGCTTTAAGGTATTTGGAGGATGAGTTTTTCCCATAAACATTTTTTTCTTGCATTGAGTGCTGGATTTAGAAGCAATTCTCAAGCACATATAAGAGAGTCCGTGCACCCTTTCCCTCAAAATGCTTCCCAGTCCTATGAGCCTGAGTCTGCACCACACAGGGATGCTTCGCCAGTGTGAATATGACATGCCATGAGGTCATGGGGCCAAAGAAAATGAGGAGAATGATATACCTGCCATATCAAAGTAACTTCGTGTGCCTCCTAGCTCAAAGGAAGACATCCCTCGCTCCCCAGGATTCCATCTTCTCGTCATCTCCCCAGCCAGGAGAGAGTTCAGAGGGAGAGCCCGAGCAGATGTAATAGGCAACCGCTGGCTCTTAGTGTTTAGCTGCATCTGAGATAAGTTCCAGATAGAAACCCTTGGGGATCAAACCCACACCTCTAGGATCTAAAATAAAACAAGCTGCGACAGGGAGAGCAACCTGCCTCCTCCAGGAAGCGCTCATGGCTCTCCTCCGTGCCTCCAATCAGAGGCTTTGAATCAACCCCGGAGGAGGATAAGGATGCCTAAATGACTTTACTTAAACAGACAATCCCTGAAAAGCCTGTGTTCCCCCACCCCACAAGGAACCCACCTGAGACCAATGTTAGATCTGGGGTTTGCTTATTTCCAAGGACAAATCCTGAGGGACGACTGAGTTTAGACTCTGTTAAGCCGGGGTCAGAAAGGAAGGCAAGGCTGTCTCAGCACAGAAAAAGAGGAGAAAGGGAGACTGGAGGAGGCAAGGAGAAAAGGGAAGGGATTTACTGAGGGTAGAGGGAGAGGCACAAATGATAGGCGAAGAAAAGGGGAAGAGAAGCAGGAAAAGGCTGGCAGGAGCAGAGGAGCAAGGAGGAAAGAGGCCAGAGGGAGGAATTCATTCTGTCCACGCCAATGTCAAGAAAGTTCATTGAGGGTCCTGACATTTCCTTCCACCAAATATTGGCCCCTCTTGTCCTTGGGGATCTGGAGACGGAAACAGCTCACGAGGCTGACTCGCCAGCATGCTGTTACACAAGCTCAAATGGTGCCAATGTTTTTATATAATCCTCTGGTTCACCCCATAAAACAGACCATAACACCCTGGCAAATACACTTCAATAAAGCTCCGTGCTATTACAGGGCCCAGCGTCTTCCAGAAGATGAATCACACTGCCGGTGTGGCCAAGCTACCGCTCCAACTCAACTTTCTTCCACTGTGCCTTCAGCTGACGGAGAAGCCACAGAGCTGGTAAGGACTGCCGTGAGTTCCAGAAGTTCCGTGGGTGGTGAAAAAGCCCTTGGGAAGTTGGGGCTTCGTTATCATGAGGATGCATGAGCTGCCTGTATCCCCAGATGGCACCTGGTCCCTCTAGGTTGTGCTCAGAGGTATGCCTGGAATCCAGTTCTCTAGGGAGTCCCCAGGTGACACCTTTCACAGCAAGCAGGCGACTTATGACCTGAGCCCAGCTGAAGATGCTCTAGCGCTTGCAGAAAGAGGTTTGCTGGGGCTGCTTCTTCCAAGAGCCACACAAAATAGCAGAAGCCTGCTGGAGATGCTGTCTCTTTCCTGAAACCTAACAGAGCTGTCCTTGGGGACAAAGATGGTGCATTCATCTTGCACCCAACATCTAATTAGTTGAGTCCCAAGAGCAACCCCCATCTACTGTGCCCCAGCTGAGTCCCCCCTTTCCTCATGGAAGAGCAAAGAGGCCAGCCACCAGAAGCAGACACTTTCATGCCTCAGGGGTTCCCAGGCACTGACCTCAGTCCATGTGAGCACTTAGCTCCTACACATCCCTGCCAGACACTTGATTCCATCTGTCCACACAGCACCAATGGTGTCTTACACATCTCCCACAATAAAACTTTCTGCAGGTTCCCTGAGCATCCTTGAATGAGGGCTATCCAGGCCAAAAGTCACAACTTCGGTGGGCGGAAACCCTTTGGGCCCTGCAGTGAGGAAGATGGGATCAGCTACTGTAGAGAAGCAGCAGCCACCCCTCCTGCCATTCCTCCAGGGAGGGAAGAGGGAACCAACCTAAACGCACAGCTTGGAATGATTCCCTGGGTTCTTGCTGTGGACCCAAGTGTCACCTCCACCCTCACAGCTTTGCAAGGTACCTCTGGACCCTGGTTGTGAATCTAGGCACTGTCTGGATGTCTTACTGTGGATCTAGGCATTGTCTGAGCCCCTCACTGCCCTCCTGGCAGCTCCTTGGAGGCTCTTCCTTGAGAAGTTCAACTTCTCTTGGGTAGTAAGTTTGGAGTCATTGTGGGAGAGGCAGGGGACGGTTCCACAGGATGAGTGGATGGTGCAGTCACTCTATCACTGCCCTCTGTCAATGAAGGCCTCCAAGCCTCACTTTTACCTCCTGCATTCCCTCCACAGAACCCAAAGTAGCTTCTACCCTGGACCCTGGAAGATACTGTGGGGTGGGTGTGAGCAGCCACTCCTGGACACAGTAATGTTCTGACACAGGACCCTGCCTCCCGTCCATCCCGGGGTACCCGTGGCTCACCATTCAGCTGATTGTAGACCACCTCCTCCAAATGGTCCAAGCGCTGCAGGATGGCCTCGCGGTCGGCCAGAGCACTCGCCTTGGAGAGCCGATTGCGCATCCGGCGGTCCGTGCCTCGCACGACCTGCACCAGCGCCTCTGAACGATCCTGAAGGCGGCAGTACACAGAGAAGAGAATGATGCCCACGAACACCAGGATGTTGACCGTCAGCAAAGTTTTGATCTTCCTGGCCACCGCCATGAGCGCGGCTCAGACCGGGCCGCCTCACCCTCCGGGCATCCCCGGGGCTCCGGGGCCGCACGAGCCTGAGCGCGACCGGCCGCGACGAGGACCATGGGCCGGGGAAGGCCGGGAGCTGTTCCTTCAGCACCGCCACGCGGGCTCCACGCGCCAGGCTGCCGCGACCCGACCTTCTTCTCCAGAGCGCAGAAACCTCCCAGGGCTGCGGGCACGGGGCACCGCCCGCGTAGTCAGCAGGGCCCGCCCCCCAGGAGCTTCCTGGGCCAGGAGGCGGCGCGAGGCCTTGGCTGCTGCGTCCCTCTCCTGCGCGCCCCGCTGGCTCCTGCGCGCCCGGCTCCTGCGCGCCCCAAAACCACGGCGCCGGTGCGCAGTGACGCGGCCTGCGCTCATCAACATGCACGCGGCGCCTGCAGCCCCGCCCGCCATCCCAAACCGATCCCGCGCGCCACCCCTGGCCAGGATAGGCCCGCCAGGAGCGAGGCTCAGAGCGTCGCGCCACGCAGAACCTCGGACCTCCCTCCACACCCCGGGCTTATCTCAGGGGATAAAACACACACTTGACCCCTAGTGACACAGAACCTTAGGGAACGCTGGTCAGGACTGTGCTGTGGGTGCACACTGGGGTGTGGTGGGGTGTCTTTGTGCGCAAAGGAGTGAGTCAGAGCCACCTTGATTTGCCTATGGCCAAACCTAATCTGATTGGCCGCCTTCCTCTGGTACCAGGGATAAGAAAGGAGGAGGCTGGAAACGGAGCAATCCTATTGCAACATCAGGACCAAATAAAAGAAAACAAATCTTGACCAGGCTTCCCAAGTCCTCAGAGCTCAGGTGCACCCTCGGCCAGAAGAAAAACAACAACAAACACCTGCCTTTCCATCTCTAATTTAGCCCCAAACAAGCAGCTATAGATAAGACCAGGGGAATCAGAGGAGAGATGACAGAAATTACACATCATGGGTTGTTAACCGGGATCACAGAATGCGAGCTCCTGTGTGCTTGGTTACCACTGTATGGACAGTGCCTGAAAGATTTCTCTTTTTTTCCCCTTTTTTTAATATTTATTTATTTATTAAAGATTTCTGCCTCCTCCTCTCCACCGCCTCCCATATCCCTCCCCCAATCAAGTCCCCCTCCCTCATCAGCCCGAAGAGCAGTCTTGGTTCCCTGCCTTGTTGGAAGTCCAAGGACCTCCCACCTCCTTCCAGGTCTAGTTAGGTGAGCATCCAAACTGCCTAGGCTCCTATAAAGCCTGTACGTGCAGTAGGATCAAAACCCAGTGTCATTGTTCTTGACTTCTCAGCAGTCCTCATTGTCCGCTATGTTCAGCAAGTCCGTTTTTATCCCATGCTTTTTCAGACCCAGTCCAGCTGGCCTTGTTGAGTTCCCGATAGATCATCCCCAATGTCTCAGTATGTGGGTGCACCCCTCGCGGTCCTGAGTTCCTTGCTCGTGCTCTCTCTCCTGCTCCTGGTTTGGACCTTGGGATTTCAGTCCGGTGCTCCAATTTGGGTCTCTGTCTCTGTCTGCTTTCATCGCCCGATGAAAGTTAATCTCCAGGAGGATGACTATATGTCTTTCTTTGGGTTCACCTTCTTATTTAGCTTCTCTAGGATCACGAATTATAGGCTCAATGTCCTTTATTTATGGCTAGAAACCAAATATGAGTGAGTACATCTCATGTTCCTCTTTTTGGGTCTGGCTTACCTCACTCAGGATAGTGTTTTCTATTTCCATCCATTTGCATGCAAAATTCAAGAAGTCCTTGTTTTTTACTGCTGAGTAGTACTCTAATATGTATGTATTCCATACTTTCTTCATCCATTCTTCCGTTGAAGGTTATCTAGGTTGTTTCCAGGTTCTGGCTATTACACAAAATGCTGCTATGAACATAGTTGAGCATATATGTTGAAGGAGCTGCGGGCTGCTTCCCTGTCGCCCCAGCTCCCGGCCACCAGCTAGCTCTAGCTTATGCCCCGAAATAATTACACAGAAACTGTATTCTTTTAAACACTGCCTGGCCTCTTATTGGCTAGCTCTTACATATTAATGTAACCCATTTCTAATAATCTGTGTAGCCCACGAGGTGGTTTACCAGGGAAGATCTTAACCTGCGTCTGTCTGGAGTGGGAGAATCATGGCGACTCCTCGACTAAGCTTCTTTCTCCCAGCATTCTGTTCTGTTTACTCCACCCACCTAAGGGTTGGCCTATCAAGGGGCCTAGGCAGTTTCTTTATTAATAAGAAATCACTCCCACATCACATATACTTTTGTTGTATGATAGGGCATCTCTTGGGTATATTCCCAAGAATGGTATTGCTGGGTCCAGGGGTAGGTTGGTCCCGAATTTCCTGAGAAACCGCCAGACTGCTTTCCAAAGTGGTTGCACATGTTTGCATTCCCACCAGCAATGGATGAGTGTACCCCTTACTCTAAAACCTCTCCAGCAAAGGCTATCATTGGTGTTTTTTATTTTAGCCATTCTGGCAGGTGTAAGATGGTATCTTAAAGTTGTCTTGATTTGCATTTCCCTGATCGCTAAGTAAGTTGAGCATGACCTTATGCCTGAAAGATTTCTGACATGTAGCTGGTGCTTAGCAAATATTTACTGAATGAATAAATGAGGGAGCATTTATTACAAAATGACTTTGTGGTGGGTCTTTCCCATAGAAAGACAAGGCCTCTGGGACTTTGTAGCTCTTGGTTCTGTATATGAGTATTTGTGCATGCATGTATCTGTTGTGTGTGCATGCATGTTTATATGTCTGCTGTGTGTGTGCATGTGCCCATGTGTCTATGTATGTACCTTTGTTTGTGCATAGGTATGCATATGTGTTCATGTATGTGTACTTGTTTGTGTACATGTTTTTCTATGTTCATGAGTCTTCTTTGTGAATGTGCACGTGAACAAAGGGTGTATAACATATCTCTATGTATTGCACATGTTTGTGCATATATGTGGTGTCTTTATGGTGTATATATCCACGGGTAATATGTGATGTGTCTGCATGTATGTATATATATATGTGCATGCACATGCTGTGTCCTTATGATTATGCTTGTGTGTAATGTGTATGTGATGTGTATGTGTTTGTACACACCTATGTGTTAATGTGTGTGCAGTTTCTGTATATGTATGTATGTGTTGTGTCTTCTACGTGTGAGTGTCCACATTCAGGGAAGTGGGCAGAGGCTCTGGGTCCTGGTTCAGGCTCTTTCCTCCACACTGCCTTTTCCACAGGGCAGCATATCCTGTGTAACTTGGAGACATTCTACCTCTCCATGGAAGTAGCAGTGATGCAAGTCACTCTGCTTCATTCCTGAATAAACTTTTCTTCCTTTCACAGAAAATATGCCTCAGGGACTCAGAGGACCCTGTCAGGAAGGCCCCAACCCCTAGGACTGAGGCCAGCACTCCACAGTCACTCACTCTAGACATCATGCCTACCAAGATGGAGCCCAACACACCTCATACTTTGGAGTGATTCACAAACACTGGTCTTTTTCATAAATTGTCACCCATGTCCCTCATTTGACATAATGTGCTGTTCTGTGAGTAACACACCAGGGTCTGGATATTTACAAGTTTACAAGGGCAGCCTTTGAACCACAGAGCAGAACTCACCCAGCTCTGAGTATAGGCACTGTTCGGAGGCTACTGAAAGGCTCTTTCTTTCTTTCTTTCTTTCTTTCTTTCTTTCTTTCTTTCTTTTTAATTTTCAAGACAGGGTTTCTCCATAGCTTTTGGTTCCTGTCCTGGAACTAGCTCTTGTAGACCAGGCTGGCCTCGAACCCACAGAGATCCACCTTCCTCTGCCTCCCGAGTGCTGGGATTAAAGGCGTACACCACCATCGCCCAGCCTGAAAGGCTATTTCTAACATTAACTGAATGCGGGTAGAAATGGTGTAGCCTAACTTTCCACCAGAGAAAACTGAGGCTCCAAGGAGATGTATCTGTGCTCAAGGTCATGCTGGCAGGGAATCCTTGGTCTGGATTTAAGCCCAGACAACTTGGCTCCAGAATCAAATTTATTAGCCACTGATATTCAAATAAAAAATCAAAAACATTTCATTATATGTTTATAGAAAGTGATATGAATGCTGTTCGTGTAAATGCCGAGCAGCAGGTCCTGAGTCAGTATTTGGCTGAATTCCATTGACAGTGTGAGCATATGGATTCTGGGGGTAAAAGGAGACTAGTTTGAAAGGCCTGCCTGGGTTTGTTGACTTTGGAAGAGATGCTGAGTGCTTAGTGTGGAATGCAGCCTGGGGTCACAGGGCATGCAAAGGCTGCACTGTTGGGGAGCAAGGAGACCTGTTTGAGACATAATGCCTGAAAACGCACTTGTCCCCCAGTGCCCTCTTCCACTGTCTCCCATGATACCAACTCTGTCCTTGATAGCCTTGACTCAGTAAGCAATGCTTCCTGAGTTCCCAAGTCTCTGTGAACCACAGTGACTATTGCACACGGAGACATCAGCTGGAGAATCCCCACAGTCACTCTCTGGGCACAGGCTACAAGGAAAAGGACCGTAGGAGTTCAGGGTGTACTTAGAGAGACAGTGGGGTCATCCTTCGGGGAGTTGGGGCACTGTGGAGTGCCTGGCCTCAGACATCTCCCACAACTTTGCACTGGATACCTCTCGGCAGGCCAGCTCTCTCCTGAGCCACACACAGAAGCTGAACCACTAGCTCAGCTCTTGTAGGTCATGGAGAGCAAAGAGTTCCCACTCAGTCTGCCCACGCCACACCTATAACAGACCAGAGCTAACATGGGAATGTAGTCTGCTTCTGTCAGTTCTTCCATGGGTGTTTTCAAGCCTATATTCCACGTGACTATCTCTAGACTTAAAGATCAGCACTATCGGGGTGCCTTGGGGCCACTCCCACCAAGCTTCCCACGGGCTTGTGCTTGCTTAGGTGGTATTTTCCTGAGGTTTGGCAGAAGGAGATGTGCGAACATAAGCTGAGACCCCCGACTTAGGCCAGATGTCACGTGGGTCACGGAGGATTGTGTGCAACTCAGGTGAGGCAGAAGCTCCAGGCTGGGTTCCGCATTTGCCACAGCCCCTGTCACAGCTGAGCACCACCCAGAGAAACCCTTTATCTTTCCCAACAAAGCTGCCCTTTCTCCCAAGAAGAGGCTGAGATGGGAAGGAAGCTACTAACTCCACCGAGAATTACCCCCAAACACACACAGGCCAACCTACATGGGCCACGGGAAAGCAGTGTTCTAGGCCTGTGGGTGGATTCAGAACGCAGAGGGGGCCTTGGCTA
Source organism: Alexandromys fortis (assembly GCF_014885135.2). Taxonomy (NCBI): domain Eukaryota; kingdom Metazoa; phylum Chordata; class Mammalia; order Rodentia; family Cricetidae; genus Alexandromys; species Alexandromys fortis. The sequence continues at coordinate 6,135,240 of NW_026067985.1, read as the reverse complement.
ATTCAGCTGGGGACGTGTGTCAGCACTCTGTACCTGTGGTATGTGGGTGGTTGCAAAACCTAGTCAGGCTGGCTGACCATATATAGAAAGACAACTTATGCGTCCCAGGGGCCCCCTTCTGCTACTCTAGAGCAGCCACGCACCCAGGCTTAAAGTCAGTACTGATATTCATTAATATATTAGCATATCAGAATAGCTAATAGGTACTAAAAATGTGTCATTAGAAAGAAATACACAAACCAGGGTCACATATGGCGGGTTAATGAAAAGACCATACCAGAGGCTTGAAGGAGCCTGTGTTTCCACCAGATCAGTCACCTCATGGGCATGACAGAGATGACTCCTGAGGATACTGAGAACACCCCCACACAGACACACACCTAAGGACTCTGCCCCCATCGCTCCTGGATCCAGATATGCCTAGAGCTCTCCACTCATCGCACAACTTCTGGTTTTATATAAATCAATATATTTCCTCTTTTGATTAATCCGGTTTGGGCTTAGTTTCTGCTGTTTACTAATAAAATCTGCCTTACTAACTCCAAATCCAATTTAGCCAGAATGTCAGCAGAAGGCGGAAGGTAGAGGGAGGGAATCTTTCTTCTGAGATCTCCCCAGGCATCAGAGAAGGACTTTCATGGACTTTGCAAGGATTATAAGGCCCACTGCCTAGGCTGGGCCATATTGGGACACCGAGAATAGCGGAGTAGCGACAGGCTAAGCTGGCTCCCCCAGGCCACCTTTCTCTGTCTGCACAATGATATTCACATTGCCTCCCTCCATCTCCCCTCCTGGTGGTAATCTTTTCAACCCTGGTTTCTTCACAGAACTCCCCAAAGATAAGCCACAAAGCACAGCTATCGTAAGGAAGATTCATAGCTGGACTGTATACGTGTGGTGCTCTTAGACGCTGCACCCGGTGCCGTCTTTTCATTTTATTTAGTGCCTAGGAGCAAGCTGGTCCCGAATCACATTTATGCATTCTTCATAAATCAGCTGGGTTGGAGCAGCAGCACCTGCCTCGGTGTCCTTGACTTGCTCTTTGAGTGGGTAGCGAGTGCCTGAGACAACATGCCCCATTTCAGAGCTCTGCTCTCATGCCAGGACATCAGTGATCAGGGGTGTCTGGGAGAAGGAGCTTTGGTGAACAGGAATTTCTGGCTAACATCTTCACCTAAGGGTTACAGGATTCTCTCACTGTCTGCGTCCACATGGCTCAGATGTAGCATCCTAGAGTTGGTAGCTTCCTGTGAAGTTCATGGGGACAGGCCCTGAAAGTCAGCATCTGTCTCTGCACTTGAAGGACACAAGTACTATGGTTCACCATCCAGGGCTGCTCTCCAGCACCAGATTCCAGCCCCTGAGGCACTCGGCACTCCCTGTGTGCGACATGCCTGTTTATAGAGAAGTACAAGTCTTTGAATTTCATAATCAATTTACTGTGTCATGTAGCTCTCAGAGAGGCCTGGGTATCTTCTTAGGAACAGATGTGGGAGTAGAAACCTAAGGCCTGTGTTACACACTGGGGACAGAGGGATCACACCCCTGTACTTTGCCCCTTATTCGGAACTAAGGGACAGGCCAGGGACCAGGTGACCAACTGTGCCCTGACAGTGATTCTGGCATTTGTGTAGAAACAGGATTGTGTCATGAATGCTGGACCCTTCCCTGGCTGGGACAAAGGGTCACCATACTACCAAACCATCTGCACACATGGGCTACACAGTGAGTTTGAAGACAGCTCAGCTACATGGGAACCTGTGTGGAAGGAAGGAAGGGAAAGAAGAGAGGGGGAAATAAAGAAAAGGAGGAAGGAAGGGAAGAATTTAAAAAGGAGGAAGGAAAGGAGAAGAGGGAGGAATGGGGTGGTTTTACGTGTTGTATCAACCACAAAATAATGGAAGATACCCCTTTCCTAAATTATCTTCATTCTACAATCTATTTTTAGGGGAAAAATCAGAGGTTTTTTTGTGCCATCAAAGGAAAACTTTTTTTAAAAAAAAAATTTATTTTATATACTGTGTGTGGTGGCACACGCCTTTAGTCCCAGCACTTGAAAGGCAGAGACAGGTGGATCTCTGTGAGTCCAAGGCAAGTCTGTTTCCAGACCAGCCAGAACTACATAGTAAGACCCTGTCTTTAAAAAGTAAAAATACATATTTATTTTATTTGTGTGTGTGTATTAATGCATCTATGTGTGTAAGTACCCAGAGAGGACAGAAGAGGACATTGAATCTTCTAGAGCTAGAATTACAGGCAGCCTGACATGGGTGCTGGGAACTGAATTCAGGTCCTCTGAGAAAGTAGCAAGTGTTCATAAGGCCTGAATTGTCTCTCCAGCCCCAAAAGAAAGCATTTCTATACTTCCTCTGTCTGCTACCCAGTGGGGCTTGATGGGACCAAATTGATGCACTGGAGGTAAGACTAGACCCACCCAGGGTCCCACCTTGGCTTGATATGTCCTTAGCTACACATAAGGACACAGCACAAACCCTTGAAGACGCATGAGCCCTCCTGCCACATTTGTTAGAATGGGCTGGATTTTCATACGCTGAGGCTCTGCTGAAGTGACTTACATATATTCTCTGATGTGCCCCAACCCTCTAGGCCATTGTTTGTGAAGCTGCTCTACTCGTAAATAAAAACACAAGAAGACTGATTTCTTTTGTCTTAAACCTTCCCTGCTTTCTGGTATTTTATGGGTTGGTCACCTGTGAGATACACTAACCTGACTGAAAAGAACAGGTAGAATGGGCAAGGCTGGGAACACCCTTCCCACCAATCGCCATGTAAGTCAGCATCCTAAGCAGACACCAGAATGGACCCGTCATGCCTGTCCTCTCCGGGATTCAGGAACCAATGTCACAGCCCCCTCACCTGGCTCACTGCTGCAAACCATTACACTAACTGTCACAACCTCATTTTTTAGTGCAGAGGATGAAGGGATTGCCCAGTGGTTAAGAGAACCTGCTACTCTTGCAGGGACCACAGTTCAACTCAGTACCTAGCGCTGACATAGGATGGCCCACAACACCTCTGCCTCTAACTTGAGTGGTAGGGCTTCCAACGTGCTTCTGGCCTCCACAGGTATCTGCATTCATATGCACTCGTGGATGGGCATATGAATTAAAAAAATTTTAATCTAAAAAAAAATTATGCTTGGTATCAGGCGCCTGCACCAGGACTGTGTGCTGTTCAAATTCCACCAGTGCTGGCCTGGAGCTTTGCCAACTTTCACTACTATATAATTTAATCTAATTGATCAATTAAATCCAGATAATTTTTAAACAACTCATAATAACAGTTATATAATTTCAGTACTACATATAATTTTCTTAACAACTTTATCAATGGAAATTGCTCATGAGACTGTGTTGTTGGCCTCATGGGATCTGTTGCCTCCAGTGTTCTTTCTTAGATTCCTAGGAGAATGGGAGAGGAGCCCCACAGGAAAGGAGGCAGTTTGTTGGTAGTCAGACCCCACAGACACCTTGGTGACCTCTCAACACCAAGGGACTCACTGGGGACCCCACAGGAAAATAATGGTTCTCTTGAGTTACATGCCAGCTTACCCTACAGCAGTACTGGGTGAGAAGAGTTGCTTAGACAACATTAGAGGCATGAAGGGAGTATGAGGCTTTGCTAAAGTGACTGTCATGGGTCCTTCCGCGTTCAGTGAGTGGCTCTGTGGATGCCTCTGGGACAATCTAACCTTAGTTGAGATGCTGCACCCTCCTCCTGCAGGCCGACTGGGCTCACTGTACCCAGACAGAAGAACACATATGCTAATATCAGCTTCTACTGCTGTGACACAATTCCTGGGACAAATAATGTACAAGGGAGAAAGGCTGGCTTGGCTCATGATTTCAGAGATTTCATCCCATGGTTACTTTGCCCAGTTGCTTTGGGCCAGTGGCGAGCAGGACAGAGGAGGTTGCTCACCTTGTAGCAGGCAGGGAGCCGAATAGAAAAATAAAGAAACGGAGTCTGGAGTCTCAATAGTTTATCCTGAGACAAAGCCTGGCAGACTGAGATTACCCTTCCCCACCCAAGAGCAGACCATTCAAAGGAAAGTCCTGGCATTCCAAGCACTGTATAGAAACACCTGCCAGCACTTTACCAGGACACCCCTAGACAAATGTCAGCAAATCAGGGGTCCTGAGCCTCAGAGACTCCTCATCCCCACCTTTACTACTATAAAAACCCAATTCTAATTGAGCTCGGGGCTCTCCGGATATTCCAATGTGTTGGACATGTGGAGAGACCAAGTTTGCAAACTTGATTAAAATAAAGGCTCCTTGCTTTTACATATGGGACTTGGTCTCCTTTGTTGGCTTTTGTGGGTACCCACGGATTTGGGCATAACAGGTATGGGAGCCTTCAGCCTGCCAAGGCCTTCAACAGCAGATAACAGGAACTAATGACCTGAGCAACCAGAGTGGAAACCAGGTTTATGGGAGGGTACAGTGCAGCATCTGAGGGGAACAAAGACCAGACTTGAAAAAGACAGAAAATGAGATTTTAAAAAAAGTCAGCCACAGCCACTGTCCACAGAAAGTGGAAGACCTAGAACAGACGTGACCTTTCTGGGCACTGATGACACCATGCAGGCTCAGACGGGCTGGTCAGCTTCTTTTTGGCATCATATGTCTGAAGGGCTAGGGTGCCCACAGAGCGGGAAACAGAGAACCCTGAGAGAACAGGACACGTGGTAGCAGGAAAGGGACCAGCAACCTCCTTACCTGGCCACGCGGCACCTGCAGCCCTAAGGAACACCCTACCATGGCTCATTCCTATGCAGAACACCTGAGCTGACTGCTCCACAATGGACGGAAGACAGTTTTATGATTGCAGTGGGGCTCCCTGTCCAGCTCTGTAGTACTGGGCATTTTCATTTCATTGTCATGCCTTGCTCATGCACATAAGCCCACACAAAGTGTGTGTGTATGAAAGAATATACATACAACCACAAAAGTGAAGGAATACATTCATATAGTAATATACATATAGGCACATATTTATACAGGGGCATACATGCAGGCGCACTCATGTATATATGTTTGCATGTGTACTCCTGCACATATTGTGTGCCTACATGTGCATTTTCCAACACTGGTGCCTGAATAGGTGATTGGCATAAGTGAACTTGTATGTGTGTGTGTACCTGTATGTATATTCATTTGTAAGTGTGTGCCTGCACGTATGTATTTTCATGTGTGTTAAGAAGACCCTCTCTGCTGACACAAAATAACTCCAATTAGAACAGATGAGACCAAATCAAAAATGCCCACATTTAGTGAATGCAGTACTCTCGGGTGGCCAGGAGCATGGTGAGGGAAACACAGAGAAGGAGAGCACAGGCAAAATCAGCAAAACCCGAAACCATGTGTTCTTTTTTCCAGCGCAAGCCTAAATGGCCTGTGGGAGTGGTCCTGACCCTCCCTGGGGAGGGGTCAGCGTTTGGCAGGCTTTCCTGGAGGTGGAGCCCAGCCCAAGGCAACTGGGGGGCGGCTAAGATGGAGCTTTTTGCTCCATTGGTGCTCCATTGGCACCCCAAGGATGACTGCCAGGGCCTGGGGTGAGGCCCCCAACTTAATATTACAATGTGTATCTGAGTTTGTGTATTCCTACATGTGAGCATACCTATATGTGTATGTTTTCATGTGTATATACTGGCAATTGTGTCTTTTTGCATGCATATGTGTGTGTGACTTGTTACGCATATATAGAGTATGTTGTGCCATGCACAAGTCTATGTGTGTGTTTCAGTCATCTGTTATACAAAAAAAATGTTTCAGTCAACAGCAAATTACATACATAGCAGTGGACCTATGATGATTACATCACCTAACGCTATCATAACTATCTTAGTTTGTCTACATACACTGTATATTCACAAAGCAATGAAACTGATGATGCAATTTTTTAGAACATAGCCTGTGCTGGCTAGTTTTTTGTCATGTTGACACAAAGTCACTTGGGAAGAGGAATCTCAACTAAAGAATTCCCTCCAGCAGATTGGCCTATGGGCATTTTCTTAATTGATGATTGATGTGAGAACTTCAGAATTAGCATATGCAATCCGGAAAAACAGCATCTTGCTATGCGGGCCTCAGCGGATGCCAGGCATTATTGTTGGTCAGAGTGTGAACCCAGCTCCACAGGCTCCTCCCTCCAGCCCCCCTGTTGGCTTCATGTTCTGCCTCAGAATTCCATAACCAAGGTCCAAAAGGGGGCATTTTACTCCCTACAGGGCCTAGCGATGGAGAGCCGGCCTGTGGCTCTGTCTCCTTCATTGTCCCCTTGAAGATATAGAAATGGAATGTCAGAGTGCCTGCTGCTGGTGGTAAAATTCCCAAGATTTCTACTTAAACGCAGCAACAAAGTTTTCATTAATTTTCCATAAGTGTAAATGTTCCCATAGGCACCAATTAAAGTCTTCTGTGGAGCTGAGTTTTCCCAAACAAGCACCATTTTAATTTGAATATCAAACACTTTGCACAGCAGGGCTGCTGCGATTCCCACAGAGCCCGGCCCTGAGAGGAAGAAGAGCCTTCCCCAGTCCTGATGCCCCCATCCCCTCTGGGTCTCTCTTCCGCTGGGGTCTTTCTTACCATCTCAATAACCCCCACCTGCATTCTCCAAGATAGTGCCCCAAGACCCAGAATTCTCCAGGCTTGGAAACATGGGTACATGTATTTGAGGAGGTAGGGTTTGGAGCAGCTGGAGGTTGAAATCTTGACTGGACTTCTAGGAACTCACAATGAGGGAATCTCAAGGGCCCCTGCTTTCAGTCTGGCTGTCCATTATTCCATTAGTCACAAAGAAAGCGTTCTACTGTTCCCAGAAGACAAACTTTCTGCCCATCAACACTTCTTCAAAAATTCAATTGTCAATATCTAAAAATATTCTTGCGTTTTTACATTGTATTTATCATATACACGCATGCATATTTGCATATGTATGAGCAAACAGGTAGAGAGCAGAGGTCAACATAGAGCATCTTCCTCTATTACTCTCCACCTATACTTTGAGGCAGTGTCTCTCCTTGTACCCAGTGCTCACCAACTTGCTAGACCAGATTACCAATGAGCCCCAGAAATCTGTATGTCTTCCCAGTGCTGGGTTTACAAATTTGTGACACCATGACTTGCTGGGGATTCAAATCCAGGTTCTCAGACCTTTGTGGCAAGCATTTTACTGGGTAAGTCATCTCCCTAGCCCTAATATTTGTGTATTCCCATCTAAAATGTCTCTGGTTTTTCCCTGTGAGTGTTCAGTAATATGGCAAAGTGTGCCTGAGCAAGTGGTGCTGCTTCTAACAACTTTGTGCAAATTCAGCTTGCAACAACTCCTATTCAGCCCACTTTGGCTGTTTATTTTTCCTCCCTACCATTTGGTCAAATTTGGGGTAGTATTTGTAGAGGTCCCTTGACTTATCTTCAAAACTCCTAGGATGGGGGCTGGAGAGATGGCTCAGCGGTTAAGAGCACTGCCTGCTCTTCCAAAGGTCCTGAGTTCAATTCCCAGTAACCACATGGTGGCTCAAAACCATCAGTAATGAGGTCTGGTGCCCTCTTCTGGCCTGCAGGCATACAAGCAGACAGACTACTGTATAAATAATAAATAAATAAATAAATATTAAAAAAAAAAAACTCCTAGGCTGGTTGGTAATAGCGTAATGTAATTGTTATCAGCATCTTCAGAAGAATCCTTATCATCACCACCATCACTGTCATTACCATATTGCCATGATCACCATCATCTCCATAACCTTCATTACTGTGGGCACCACCATCTCACTACCATTATCACCAGCATCATCACGATCACCATCACCATTGTTATTGTCACTGTCATTTCTTTTTCTTTTTTTCTGTTCGTTTCCAGTGTTTTGGTTTTTTGAGACACAGCCTTTCTACATAGAGCCCTGGTTGTCCTATAACTCACTATACTCACTCTGTAGATCAGGGTGGCCAGGATTTGAACTCACAGAGATCTGCCTGCCTCTGCCTCCCAAGAGCTGGGATTAATGACGTGCGCCGCCACACTAGGTCTTTTTCACTGTAGTTTCCATCACCATGATCATGTCATCATCATCATCATCATGATTATCATCGCGTCTACACAATGGAGTCTTCCTTTCATCAGGTTGATCTGGGTAACTCTGGCTCCAGAAGAGTCCTCTCAATATGTCTAGTATTGTCAGTCCATATTAGCACATTTGGATCAGAGCTGAGGCATGAAGAGGTAGATGGAGTGGAGGCAGGTTTGAAACCCGTTGGTAATAATGTCAAGCTGGCACAGTTCTGAAGATATTTATAAAACTTGACCACACACTGTGTCCAGGTTGCCTGTGTATATAGCTGAGAAATAATGACCATGCCATTTTAAGGTAGGTTTGTTTGTTTGTTTGTTTGTTTACATATAGTGTTCTGCCTGTATGTGTGCCTGCATGACAGAAGAGGACACCAGATCTCATTACAGATGGTTATGAGCCACCATGTGGTTGCTGGGAATTGAACTCAGGACTTCTGGGAGTCTAGCCAGTGCTCTCAGTCTCGGAGCCATCTCTCCAGCCCCTGTGCCATTTCTTATACTCAAGTCACCTCTATTATTTGGCTAGCAAGCATTCATTTTCCCCTCCTCCTGAGCTGTAAGATTTCTTTGAACCCATTGGTAGAGGTAACGATAACCAGTTCCCATTTCCAAGAATGATATATGCACCACAGCCAATTAACAGCTCTTCCCAGCCCTTGCCCAAGTATTGGCTTTTAGAAGATGCCAAATGTACCCTTTTACCATTAGTTTTGTGGACCATGTGGAATATGAGTACAGAGTTCCTGGGTATGTGTTCCCTAGCAATAGAAAGCTGGACTAAGGAGCGAGTAGCAGGAGACAGCTGAGCTCTTGGGAGGCATTCTAGCCTGTGGTAGCTGTGCCTGAGGCAGCTGTACAACCAAAGGACTTGCTCTGATGTGTTTGGCTGAGCTCTGCCATGTACAATCAAAACAGTCTTGGCACATTCATCTTCTGTGGAAGACTTTTCTGGGAAAGTCCCCACCAAGCTGACTTCTGCAGCACTTGAAAACCTGTTAACTTTCAATCTCTTCTCCCTGAAGCGAGATGAATGTTCCCACCTCTATCAGCTAAGGCACAAGCTGTGTCAGCCTAACAGCCTCTTTGGAATGGGCAAGATAAGGATGCTCAAATGCCTGGTCTTTGCCTGTCCATCAACCTAGCCCTACGATTGGAATTATTGAAAATAGAATGACTATAGTCTCTATTGTTTGGGCACCTATCTCTCCCATAGACCTAACCTTTAAGATTTTGATGTAAGTGAAGAGTGTCTCCTGGACTTAGTCTGGGACTAGTCATTGGTCCCTCGAGACTTGAGCCTGACAGCAACCAGTCTGTTCAGACATCTGGTCCCATCCCTAGGGCCTACTGCTCAGGAATGCATCTGAAGAGCCATGGGCTCCTTGTTCATGCTCTTGGCAAACAAATCCTCCAGGCTCCTGAATCTTCTGTGGTCTCATTCCAACTCCTGCTCTGCTGCCAAGAAGCCCTGCCTGACACTCTTCCCCAGCATATATTGAGCAGCGATGTGGTTTGACTATGGCTTCCATGAGTGCCCCGTGTTTACTGAGGTGGTGGGAGCTGGGGGTGTGTAGCTGATAAATGAGGTAAACTACAGTCTCATGCAATAGTCAGCTTTATTCAAAGCATCAGACAATTTATTCTCTGAGGGTTAAAAGGAGTCACTCACGTGAATAATGTGTACAATCACAGGGCAAGCTGCACATGGCTGACAAGCAATATGTGACTAAGACATGTTTTTCCATAGAGGTATATAAACATACAACAATAGCCAGTTGTAATGAGTAATCTGAAGTAAACTCACTCCTATCTGCTATACTGGGAGAGGCACAAAAGCATAATCCAAGAAACATTTTGTGTTTTGGGATTTTTGGTTTTTCTTTTTTTTCTTTTCTTTTCTTTTTTTATATATATTTATTTATTGTATACAATATTCTGTCTGTGTGTATGTCTCCAGGCCAGAAGAGGGCACCAGACCTCATTCCAGATGGTTGTGAGCCACCATGTGGTTGCTGGGAATTGAACTCAGGACCTTTGGAAGAGCAGGTAATGCTCTTAACCACTGAGCCATTTCTCCAGCCCCCCCCCTTTTTTTTTGAGATGGGGTTTCTCTGTAGCTTTGGAGCCGGTCCTGGAACTAGCTCTGGTAGACCAGGCTGGTCTTGAACTCACAGAGATCCACCTGCCTCTGCCTCCTGAGTGCTGGGAGTAAAGGTGTGCACGACCACCACCCAGCCATTTTGTATTTTTGAAAAAAAAAGTCACAAAACTCTTGTCTTGGTTTCTTGGAGTTTTCCCACAAGCACTCGAAATCCCCCTCACACAGCTCCAATACCTCAAACCTCATGTTCTGGAAGCTTGGTCCCCAATCTAAGGTGGCATTCAGGTGGTAGGAGTTTTAAGAGTCAGAATATAAATGGAAAGTGGTTGAGCTAGTACTGTATTCTTGAGCCTGCAGAACGACAAGCTTACCCTTCTCCCCCATTCCCTCTGCCTTGCTAAAAGTTGCTAGTCCCCAAGGTCTATTCCCTTATTTGGACACTTCCTCCTCCTGAGGCTGACTACCAAGGTCTGGGTATTAAAGTATTGAAGTCCAGCAATCAGAAGCCACCTTTGGCTCACTTAATTAACATGCCCAATTAAAATTAAGCTACTCATCCTAACATGGGGTTTCCCCTTTACCTTTATAAACCGCCATTTGCCTATGCGCCCCTTCTGTCTCCTCTCTATCCAGCAGCCGTCCTTTGTCCGCTCCACCCAGGACAAACACCCCTTCTGCTCCCCCTTACTCCTCTTCTCCCCTCTCCCTTGTTCCCTTCCCCTTCCCCTTCCTCATCTATCCTGTCTTTGTCCTTTATCTCTGCCCTCTACCTCTGGAGCAAATACATCTCTTTTGGGCTGAGAACTTGGTCTTGGGGTGTCCTGTGCTGACTCTGAGGTTCCTTCCAGCACTTATCAAACCCAAGACCCCAGGTTTGACTCATAGTTTCATAACTAATTAAAGGAGCTTGTGATTAAAATATCCAATGGAAAGATATTCCAGAAATAGAAGGTGTCCAGTCTAGGCAAGTCACACACCCCACTGCCTCAGGATCCCTTTATCCAGTCCTGCATCTTCTCTTTCCATTTGTCCACAGCCCACTGGAAGGAACTTCTCCCTGGTGCCTGGCATTCCACTGTCTCTTCAGTGAAAGCTGACACGAGAAAGTCTGGGGGGAAATGGGGAGAGGTGATGCACACACACACACGGACACACACGTGCACACACACTCAGCGTACACATGGCTCCTTATTCTCATTAATACTTCCTGGATGTCGAACACCATGGCAGCTCAGAACTAAAAACATTCTGAATTTCTGCTTTCTAAGCACCAGGAAGAAAAGCTGGAGCCTCTCTGGATGGAAGGATTTATCTCCAGGTTGTCCCGACCTTGGAGTGTCGCTCCTCACTGGACCTCAGAATTCCAAGGACAGTCTACCTCTCATGCATTATATGAACACACTCTGAGCCCCTTCCAGCTGACCATGGGCTGGACATGGCTATGGCAGCTTCACATCTTTTCTCCACGAACCCGTAACTGTGGTCGGAGGCCCAGATTGTCCTTGTGTTTTGCTGGACTTGGAAGCCCCAGTCCCAGCCCTGGGCTCCTTCTCACGGCTGTCTTATTTTATTTGGACCTGCCTCCTATGTGTTCAATCTACACAGAACACTGAGCCGCGCAAGTACCTCAAGGGCCCTTGTCACAGTCTCCCTCACATAGTGCCACAGTCTCCCAAACAGAGTGGGACAGATGTCGTCATAGCAGCTTCTGGATAATTTCTGGCACCAAAGACAAATTAGCCCACAGATGCTGTGAATGGTTAGGTGAGCTTCCTGTCCGGTCATGGATGGGTAAGAGCCCCCTGACCCAAAGTGTCATATTTCTAGTTCCCAAACCCAGAAGCCAGAGCCACCACTGCCTCAAACACACGAGGAGCCTGGCAAAACTTCAACCTATTGCCCTTGTCCCACTCCTCTATGCTATCTCCAGAACCCCAGCCCTAGATCGGGCTACTGGTGGAAGGGATCTCAAAAAAGGGTGCCCTCAATTCGGTTTAGCCATATGCTCCTTCTCAAAGGCGCATTTCTCAAGTGGATGGATTTAAAGCCCCTCGCTTCCTGCCAACATTACATGCTTCTCTTTTCCAGCACGCTGGTCCAAATGCTTCCTGCCTTGTCTTCCCAACATGGGGGAGGAAGGCAGTCAGAAGAGATGAATAAGACAGGTCTTCCTGAATATTCCCTCCTCCACAGGATGGGCCTGGAGATGAGACTGCCAGAAACTGACTTTTCTCTCTGAGTCCCCAAGGGGAACTGTCATGCTCCAGGTATGGCTGCTCAGTATGTAGTCACCAGGACCCTCTTCCTGAGCTATAGTTGGGATCCACCAGACTCTGCAGGGACTCTGCTGCACTTTCCCTGCCCAGCTCCCTCCACCAAGGCTCCTTTGTAAGGACAGCTTCCCTCCAGCTCTGCCTAAAAAGCAGGAATCAGAACTGTCCAGAACAAAGCACAGTGAGTCCTGGCCTCTGACATGGGGTGAAAGAGGATGTGTCCCCAGGAAGGGGGGTCCTCCTCACTGATACCTCCACAATGACAGGAGCAGTGACTGACATGGGCTTCTATGCAGGGGAGACATGGCCTGGTCTGGGGGAGGGGTCCCCAGAAGTGCCCGTGGTAGCACCTCTTTGAGTTTTAGCACTTGTAGCAACCCACACGGACTTCTCTGCCAGGCCAACCAGAGCTCTCCCTTTTTTGAGTCCACAACAGAAGCAATGATGAGCCCCTCTGGGAATATCCCAGGAGCTCTGAGACAGGGCTACACGGAGCAGGGGCCCATTTGTAGAGAAAGCCATTCTGAGAGAGAAATTCAGTGAACTCAGCACCGATAGAGCTCTGCAGCTGGCTCTGCCCTCCTGCCCCCTACCAACAGCCTCTTCCAATGACCCCTTGCAGCAGGAACACTATGAAAATCCAAAGCTGCTCACAGCTGGGTCTTCTTCAGGACTGTGATATCCTCCATTCACCCAGAGCGTCTCCCCTTATCTATGTCTCCGAAAGCAACTTCCCCATGCTCGAGAACAACCCTTCATGTGCGAGCAGAATGTGAATGGACGGATCCCTAACCTAGCCACGGAATCTGCCAGGCCCTTGCATCCCTTCATCCCACTTGCACCAATGGCCTCAGGGGCCACTTAACCAGTAGTGATCATTTTCCCACTGACAGTTAATGTTTCAACAATTTTATGTTATAAATGTGAAATGTGGCTTTAGAAAATGTGGCGAGTTCCCATAGTCTCTGCTACAGTCTGGATGTCACTGTAGTGTCCCCCAGAAGTTCACGTGCTTGCTGGAGCAAGTTCCTATGTGGTGGAAGACCACAAGAGCAGACAGCTGACTGCCTGTCCTGCCCTCACCTTTTATTCCTGAACCCCAGGGACATGTGGATAGGCAGAGGCAGGAGAGAGACAAGGAGCTCCCAGCCCTGCATGCATGTCCCAGGCTCCAGAAGCCGGCTCCAGGCCTTCACCATCTGGTTCTCTGCTGTATCTGCAGTGTTTACTTTCTAAAACTTCGCAGTCATGGGGTCTGAGATGGGAAGCAAGTGTGTGTGTGGAAAACTGCGCTTCCTCTCATATGTTTTAGCGGCACAGAACAGCTTGCTCGCTGTGCTTTAAAAACAAACCAGAGAGGAAAAATGAAAAAGGCTTTCCAAGCCCTTTCCCCACCAAGGCAGGAAGCCTAGAGGCTCCAGAAAGGGAGGAACCTCTCTCTGAAAGGTGGGTCACTGCTGCCTGGCATGATGGGAAGGTCTCAGCAGGTGCAGAAAAAAAAAGCATCAGGTGCATTGTCCCATTAAGGGTACCCTCTAAACTTCCTGTATCTTCTGGGACTCTGCAGACAAGCTGGGTGAGATCTGGGACGTGACACTTGTGTCATCGAGTCGAGTCGTGAGCCCTGGGAACCTAAAGAGTGAGTCTTCAGCTCCTGCAGGGAAGCCTGAGCACTAACTGGTCCTCTGTCTCCAAGTGTCTGCACTGTCTGTGGGCTGCAAAAGAGATTTAATGTATAATGAAGACCCTAGCTTTAGTGCCATAGGACGGGGCTGAGAACAGGGACCCTGTAAGCTCTGCTCTCCATCAGACAGCTTGATATTCTCTCCCTCTGCCAACCTCATCCTCACCTTATTCTTCCATGACTTATACTCCATGCATGTTTGTATCTTGTATTCTTTCTGTACCCACTCCAGATAGTGGTAGACCCCAATGTGGGCTGTACAAAATGAAGGACCCCTTGTCAACCTCTCTTGTCATGGGAATAAGCCCTCAGGAGGAGAACATCCAGCACTTGGTGCCCATGAGAGAGACAGGTATGGAGCAGGGATGGTAAGCCAGCTGATACCCCCAGATGAATGGCTATGGGGCTACCAAGACCAGTGGTTCTGGGAGTGACTATGTTGTCTTTCAGTTCTCTGGTCCCAAGTTCAGAGACCCCAGGACTCTGCTTGGCCTCTTTTGAGTCAGGGTAATCAAAGATCACTTCCTGTGTCAGGAAATCAGGGCGACATGAGAACCCGATGCCTCTAAACAGCAAGAACCAAAGGAACAGGCCTGTTTCATGAAAGATAAAAACTATTCTGATTAGAGAGGTCACACTGAGTCGGGCAAAGATGTCACACACCTTTAATCCCAGCACTTGGGAGGCAGAGGCAGGCAGATCTCTGAGTTCAAGACCAGCCTGATCTACAGAGTGAGTCACGGGATAGCCAGCACTACACAAAGAAACCCTGTCAAACCAAAAACCAAAAAGTCATACTGGTCAGAGAAAGGCCAGTCATATACATAACAGAGACTGACCCTGTTAGCGCTGGCTAACACTCCAGACTCCAAACAGTCACACGGCCATCTCAGATGGAGATGCCCCAGCCTGCAGAGAGCCTAATTGTTAGGGCGCCATTAAATCTACACAGGTCTCATCTTCTCTGCACAGTGGAGCCTGTGTCCTAGCAGCCCACTCTCAGCACCTCGGCCTACTGGAGCTGTTTGTGACCATTTCTCTTGCCAAGGTGACATGTCTTCTGTCTTCAAAGGGCACCAAAGGGGAAGAAGGCCCTCAGGCATGTAGCTACTGGAAAGGGTCCACCTCCAGGTCTCAGCAAGTCCCTCATCAGCTCCAAATCTCTCCAAATGGCAGCTCTCACTAGTGTGTCCCCTAGGAATTGTCTCTTTTGGCATTGGGCAACAAATCTTCCAGGGGTCCAGAATCCCCTACGTTATCCATGAGGCCAGCTATCATGGATGGAAGCAGGCCCAATATATTCACCTAGATATGACAGATGGGCACAGGCCCAGTGCTTACCTAACCATCAGGGGTAGAAACAGGTCCAGTGTTTCTACTATCACTCAGCTATCATGGATGAGAGCGGGCCCCCATGTACTCCCCCAGTTCTACCACCCTTGCTCTGAGAAGCTAATCTGCCCTGTGAGACGCCTATCAGTATCTAGTGATACTGTGAGACACCTGTCAGACTACAGACTGGTATTGCCAAAAGTTATGCAGCCTGCCCCTGTGGCCTCTCCCAACTCACTCACGTCACTCTTCCCTTCTCACTTCCCACTCCTGTCCTCTAGCCTCCTCTCATTTTCAGGCCTTTGAGCACCATGTTCCTCGGCATTCTGCACTCCCCTGAAGTCCCCTTCCATCAGCTAACTGCTGCTCATCTTGTACATCTCAGCCTTTCTTACTCCCAGAATGTATCAGGACTCTTATTCTTCTCCAAATGGTCTCGAGTAACACTTACCAATGTCCATGGCAACATGGGCATCCTTATTTGATTGCTATCTTCCCAATGGTCAAAAAGCCCTGGAGAAGAGAGATTTGCCCAAAGCATAGGTACGCCAAAATGGAGGGAGGGCACAATGTGTGTGGTCCCTCTCACCCTCCTCAGACACTGCTACCTAGAAGTGTCCCCTCCTGAAGTTCGATTCTCTGTCCTCATCATAGCTGTCTCTGCTACTTATGGGTGATTTTGGAGGCCTGACCTAGAGGAAAAGGAAGGATGTCAGACACTGGTCCTTCACCAGGACAAAGCAGCTTAGCTGCTCTCATTATCTTTGAGCTTTGATTATTCATACTGTTGACCTTTCCTTTCAAAAACAGTGGATGTGGCAGCGGGTCCTAAAGAGCATGCTCATGAAGGAGACACCCTGCCTCCTTGTCCTCCAGTTCTTTTATTCAGTAGTTGGTCTGAGGATGAGGTGGGGGGATTTACGGTGCTGAGGGCACCCTCAGGGACTCCCTTGAATGCTGTTAACACTCCAGAAGCAGAAGCCTAGGCTCAGGAGGATCTGTATAGGGAGGACACTGTGCAGACTCTTCCTTCCTCTGAAGGGAAAACAGGAAGAGAAGCCCCAAGTGAGCTTCCTGGGTTCCTTTTCTTGTCCCTCACCAAGGCACCGGGTTTAGTTGGTGTGTTAGACACTTGCTTCCATTATCAACCTAGAACACAGTGTTTCCCTCCCCTAAATCTCTAGGAGTCACCTGAACTCCCAGCACCCATCTGCTTCTATTCTGGCCAGCTAGCACATTCTATCCTAGTCCACAGACTGATTTAGGAAGGGAGCAGGTTCAAGCAAGGCAAGATGGTGTTCAAGTATCAGATTTTTGCTCTAGCTGATGAAAAGAGGGTTCCCTGGTGGTCAGCTCATGGAGATCCATCCAGCTTGTGGGTGAAACAGGACAAAGAGGACAAAGGAGAAGGAAGGAGAAGGGGAGCCTTAAAAATGCAATTGAGGCCGGGCTGTGGTGGCTCACGCCTTTAATCCCAGCACTTGGGAGGCAGAGGTAGGTGGATCTCTGTGAGTTGAGGCCAGCCTGGTCTATAAGAGCTAGTTCCAGGACAGGCTCTAAAGCTACAGAGAAACCCTGTCTCGAAAAAAAAAAATGCGGTCGAAGCACCTGGATACAGCTATGCATGGAGCTCTCTGTACTTACTCTGTACTTAAATTTTACGACACAGAAAGCCTACGTGGGGGATTCCATATAAATTGCATTTCTGGGACTTAAAAAATTAAATAGGAAAATCAATTAATAAAGCATATTGCTAAATATGGTGGCTCATGCCTGTGATCCCAGAACATAGGAAGCTGAGGCAGGAGGATTGCCGTGAGTTTGTTGCCTAAGCCACACCATGAAACTGTACCTTTGGACTGCCCATAAAGTGGCAGTAATAAGGATGTGATTTTTAGCTCTCATCTCCTGTCTGGACCTGATAAACTATTACAGACTTGATCCTTTCATCTGACCACCCAGCTGCCTGAGACCAGTTCCAAGATGTCCGTTTAGCCAGTTTGATCCCTAGGATAGCATTAACCAGGAGTGGTAGTGCATACTGGAAACCTAAGCACTCAGAAGGTGGAGACAGGCGGTTCAAGATCGTCTTCAGCAGTAGAAAGTTTGAGGACAGCCGTCTCACGAGAAAGAAAGAAAAGAAGGAAGAAAGGTGGAGAAGGGAGAGGGAGAGAAAGAGCAGGAGGTGGAAAGGGAATGAAAAAGAAGAGAAAGTGTGTTCTGCCACAGGGATCTGCTGATCCCGAACCTTAGGGAAGAGACTAGTGCTGGAGAAACAAGCCTAGAAATATGCCAGGCAGGGCCTGGGCTCAGCACAGGGGCGGGGAGACCAGCACCATCTAGAAAAGAAGTTGCCAGGCTAGGTGCTGGCACATACCGCCTTCTCGGTCTTCCATGTGGCTTTCTGGATTTGGAGACAAGTCATTTGTGATATTTAGTGGGTCTCACCTTGAAAGAGGTACCATGTAGCCTTCTGCTGTCCTGACCACTCATCCATCTATCCTCTTCAAGATCCTCTCAGGGCAGACACCAGATCCCCCTAGCAGAGAGCTCTGGAGCCTGCATGCTCTAGAGGGTAGTCCTGTTAGGCCTTCACTGGGCCTGTAGTCCATGTGTCCTATATTCTCATGTAACAGCTGCAGAGGCCTTTTCCACGATCCTTCTACCTCCAACAGACAACTTGGCAATTTTCTCTACAAACATGGCAGTCCTCTTGGACTGATCACATGACATCAGGCACCAATGGCAAATTCAGTCTGGTGACCTTTGAGACAGGGCCCAGCAGGGCTACTGTCTAGAACTCCTCATCCCAGTGGTATTTTAAAGAGTGGCTCTGATGGTTGGACAATCAGCTGCTGGCATATGCCTCACACAAGGGTACCACACACGGCCTCCAAGGGCTCAGTTTCTGCAGTGAGCAAGAGACAATGCACCCACCTAAGATGCTCCTGCAAATTGCAAGGTAAATACAAAATTATGAGTAATTACACCCGGACTGAGTGTACTCATTACAGACAAAGTTCACTGGCTGCATGTTTACTCAGCAAGCCTGCCCTCATGGGGAGGCAGGAGTCATACCGAGAAGAAATCCTGGCTGGCCCCTCTCTATTCAGCGCCGGAAACGCCTAGGCTGCCTGCTCCAGTTGTCCTTGGATCCTGCTGATGACCTATCAGAACTGCACTCCACTCCTGTGTGGCTCCTGGATCACTGCTTAGCACCCAGGCAATAAGCATCTCAGGGCTTCCTTGGATAAGATGGGCACAATAATGCTTGGACTTTGCAAGGCTAAAGAAACAGCATTGGCCTTAGAGCTGCAAGTTGACCTAGGGTACATGATGGCAGATACATTTCACCACGTGTCTGTCTACCACACAGCACATGACACAGAGCAGCCCTTCTATGGTTCTTGTGAGAACATCAGCTTTGGCCCATAACAACACATCACTCACTAGTAGTCCACCAATGGTGGCTTCTCTTCTCACACGGAGGGTTAATAGTGGGGCCACTGTGCTTTCTGCTGTTTCCTCTCTACAGATAAACTATGGTACTTTTTAAAACCAACCTCAACTGTCCATTCCATACCCCAGCCCCTCAGGCTATGTCTCCTACCTACTTGCTCCCTCTTGCAGATGGCAGGGTTCCTGCTCTGTGCACCAAGACAAAACTCCTGGATCTGTCAGAGCCTGCAGTCATCAGCTGTCTACTGAAGCTGTCTCCATCTCCTCACACAATCTAACTTAGTCTGATGTTTTGTGCTTCTATAGTTCAACCGTAAATAATGACTTTGCCTGGTGTCCTGAAATGAGATTATGCATCAGAGTCTGAGCCCCAAGGCATGAAAGAAAACATCTTGGGGGAATTTCTAGGAAAGCTTTGTCCTGACATAGAAATCGCTTCCTTTTTCTTCTTTCGATTTTGAATTTTGATTTTGTCGGTAAGGGTGTGGCAGATATTTTTTAGCAATGGAAAAGTCTGAAGACAGTGACCCAGGAAGCAAGTCTGAGTTCTTGTTAACATCCTCCATCAGCTCTTTGAGCCCCACATTGCCTGTCTGTCCCACATCTGTTTAAGTTATCGTACTTGGGTTTCTATTTGGTGCAGCTGAACTTAATCTCAAATGAGATCAACCCCCTTAGATCCATCAATCACGATTCACAGAAGAGAGCCCTAATTCCATACCTTGACCAACATACCCCAGTTACTCAGGCTTCATGCCAAATACTTAGAAGTACCAAGTAATCCAGAACCCACAGAGAAAGACTGGTTTTCAGCAATGGCAACTCCCCATGGAGGTGAGGGTGGAGATATGGGGATGGGGATCTAGGAGGTCCTCAGTCAGTTTGTGATGAGGGAAGGGGTCACCTACTCACCTGGCCTAAGGTTCCTACCCCTCGGTTGAGCAGCGTGGAGATGGCAGACTTCTGACCATCAGAGGCAGAAATGGAGAGGCTGTACCCAAGCCGAAGCCTGCCTCTCCTCTGGATGCAACAGACAGATCTTCTCTGTAGGCACTTCAGTTAGTGCAAATGGAACCAGCAGATGGTTGCCAAATCCTACTTCCTCTTAATCTGCTTCATTTAAAGAAAAAGGAATTTCACATTTTCTCAGAATATTTTGCCTCTCAGCACCCTGCTGGGCCCCAGAACATGTCCTGAGTCTCTGGCTCAGCCTTCCTGGCCTTTTCCAGGTGACAGATTCTTTTTAGAGCAGCCCACAGAGAACTCAACCTTAATACTTAGAGGCCAGTTCTGCTAAGGTGACTTCAGTAAAGTGTCTGGCTGTAGACAAGGCTCCAAGGATGCTTCTTGAAGAAGGAAGGCCCTCCCATCTCCTTCAGTTCACTGGCACTTCGGGGTGGCCTCAGCCACTCCATGGCTTTGGGAAAGGGCTTTCCACAGCCCGGAATGGAACTACAGTCCACCACCCTCCCCTGTCCAGTAGGACAGAGACACGGTTAGGCAGCCAGAATTCTGCTTGCTAGGTCAACATTAACCATGAAACCCTAAGCCTCTGCATCTTCCTCTCAGAAATGTACTTGCTTTAATAGAATGGTGTCTGTGGGGCTAGAGAGATCAACTGCTCAGTGAAGGCCCTCGGTGGCTTACAACCATTGGTAACTCCAGTTCTAAAGGATCTGACACCCTTTTCTGAACTTGAGGAGCACGGGGCATGCATGTGGCACACACATAGAGGCAAACATTTATGCTTATGCACATAAAATAAAAATAACTCTAGAAATGTTTTAAAAGAATGGTCTCTCTAATAGTCAGGGCTCATTCAGTAGCTTCAAAGAGACACCCCAACTAGGAAGAGCATAAATCAGGGAAAAGGGGTACAGGGGTAGTGTGAGCTTCAGGCACATCAAGACCGAGGAGCTTAGCCAATGTCATCCAGATGATGCCTTTCTCCTGGCTGATACCTCGTAGCTACCTGTTTCCAGATTCCGTGCCTGTTCTGGTAACATGATGGTGCCAGTACTTGGTTCAGAGGACATTCTCTTTTCCTCTGTATGTGTACAATGGATTAACTTTCTATTGCTGTGACCAAATGCCTGAGAGAAGCAATGTAAAAGGGAGAACTTCTGGGCTGGCCCACAGTTTCAGAGAGCCTGGGCCAAGTTTTCCCTTAACCACTAAGCCATCTCTCTAGCACTCTCTGTGGCATTCTTAAAGTCACTATAGAGTACCCTCTCTCACCAAAATGGCCGATAATAAAAGCATGCAAGGTACACAGCTTACCCAGTGATCAGAGGCTGTGCGCAGGGCCTTGACCCTTAACGGTGTGAGAACATCCCCAGTTGCCGCCTGCCAAGTGACAAAGCGGCTCGGCTGGAGAAAAGGCCACCAGCAGTTTGGGCAGGGACCTCATGGGTTCCTAAAGCATTAGCCAGAAGCACTGGTCACTCCTGAAGAGGGAGGAAGAAGAAAATTTACCCCGATCATGCCATGAGGCAGCGTCACCTTCACAGAGCAACTAGACAGTTGAGAGGCACAAACGCTACTTGTTAGGTAACAACCATTAATTCAGACTGGGTATAAAATCACAAATATCCCTGTACACTCTCCACTGGAACAAAAACCCAACTGTCCATCCTAGAGCTATAGGAACAGAATAGCTACTTTCTCCAGGGGTTCTGAATGCAGCTGCTGAGACAGGAAGTTCATGTCCTCAAAGTGTTTCCTGAGGCAGCATCCAGTGCTCCCTGGCCCATATTCACATCACCTATGAACTGGGTTTATTCCTGGGATGGGGTCCATTTCTGTAGCCCTGCCACTCTGTCTGAGTTTGGGCTGCCTGGCCAGTTCCACTCACCTGCTGCCTGTGGATCCCCAGGATTGGTTGAGCCATTTGGTAGGTCAAGGAGCCCAATAGACCTGGTTGCCTCAGCAACGGGCAACCATCTCCACAACTCCTGAGCTGCTCTGCTAGACACAGCCCAGTGATGGAAAGGAGGAAGGGAAAATCCACAGAAGGCTACCAGGCAGGATGACAGTGATCCACAATTCTGAGGAATCCTTCTGGTGTATCCAGCCACACCATCCTAGTCACACTGTCTCGAAAAGCCCAGAACTGAAGATGCTTCCAGTGGATGTTAACCATCTTCCAGTCACCTTCTCTGCATGTCCAGCACATCCAGATGCTACCCTCTGCAGCAGCAGAAGGCCAAGCCAGAGCCCATATGTTCAGCAGGCTGTGGGTTTCCCCTATCTTGAGTAAGCAGGGCTAAAGAGCGAGCTTCAGTCAGTGCATATCCGCTGCATGAGTGGGTACCTGCACACACATGCATACATACACAAACATGTGCAGCATGTGCATACAGATATGCGTATGCATATACATACTTATGCGCACAAACAAATGCATGCTCATACACACATGCAGAGAATGCTCTTACACATACTTGCATATACACATTTATCCACACTCATCTTCACACCTATGCGTGCATTTGCACATGCAGTTCTTGCGCCATTCCACTTTCATTTATTTTGTTTTTTAAATATACATATATGTATAATATATATATTTAATGTGAGGGTTGTTTCAAGATTTATTATTTTGGGTTTTTTTTTTCCTAGATAGTGTTTCTCTGTGTAGTCCTGGCTATTCTAGAACTCACTCTGTAGACCAAACTAGCCTCAAACTCAGAGATCTACCTGCCTTTTCCTCCCAGGGGCTGAGATTAAAACATGTGACACCTCCGCCTCACTCAAGATTTATTTTTATATGTTGCATGTAATTTTTTTTTCTGCATACATGAATGTGCACAACGTGTGTGTCTGGTGCCAGTGGAAACCAAAAAAAAAAAGTACTGGATTCCTTGGAAACAGAATTATAGACAGTTATGAGCTGCCATGTGTATGCTGAGTATCAAACCCAGGTCCTAAATCCTGTTACCTGCTGAGCCATCTCTGCGACCCTTATATTTTAGACAGGGTCTCAATGCATAGACCAGGCTAGCCTTGAATTCTGAGAACTCCACCTGCCTCAGCCTCTCAGGTGCTGATATGAAAGGTGTCTACTATATTATTCACGTGTGCATGAATGCCACGTGTGAGGTCTAAGGGGATTGATGGAGGCCAGAAGAGGGCATCAGATTTCCTGGAGTTGAAGTCCAGGTGGTAAGCCACCTGATATGGACATTGGGAACTGATCTGGGGTCCTCCAGAAGAGCGGCAAGTACTCTTAACCACGAAACCATCTCTCCAGGCCTTTCATTGTTATTGTTGTGTGTTGTTTTAAAGTCCACAGCACTGAGTATTCCCAGTCGGTCTCCCATCCAAGTACTACCCTGCTTAGTTCCTGAGGTCAGATGAGACTGGGCATGTTCAGGGTCATATAGCTCTACAGTTTTTTTTATGTTTTTGAGATAGTCTTATGTAGCCCAGGCTGGCCTCAAAATCTCTATGTAGATGAAGATGACCTTGATTTTTGGTTTTTTTTTTCAGTTTGTTTGTATTTGTTTCATTTTTTTGCATGTTGAGACAAAGTCACAGTAAATAGCACTGGCTGTGCTGGAACTCACTGCGTATACCAGTCTGACCTTGAACTCACGTAAAGCCATCTGTCTCTGCCTCAAAAGTACAGGAATTATAGGCATCCAGTTGTTTTTTTTTTTTTTTTTTCTTTATTTATTTATTTATTTATTTATTAAATATTTCAGTCTCTTCCCCACCGCTGATCCCCCCGTCCCTCCCCCAGTCTAACCCCCCCCCCCCTTCTATACACTATGACTTTTATTGACCAAAATATATGAAAAAAATAAACAAAAAAA
>NW_026067985.1:6024926-6111037 GCF_014885135.2 Alexandromys fortis | reverse complement strand
TTAGCTTCTCTAAGAACCCGAATTGTAGGCTCAATGTCCTTTATTTATGGCTAGAAACCAAATATGAGTGAGAACATCCCATGTTCCTCTTTTTGGGTCTGGCTTACCTCACTCAGGATAGTGTTTTCTATTTCCATCCATTTGCCTGCAAACTTCAAGAAGTCCTTGTTTTTTACTGCTGACAGTTGTTTTGTTTTTGAAGAAGGGTCCCATGTAGCTTAGGCTGGCCTGAAAATTTCTGATAATGTTGAGCAAGGTTTTGCATTTATTCCATTTATTTATTTGTCAGGAGGTAGAATATACATATCACAGTATTCCTCTGGAAGTCAGGGACAACTTGAGGAAGTTTGTGCCCTCCTCTTTCCAGGGATCACACTAAGGTAAAGTTCCTTTACCCACTGAGCCAGGTCACCAATCCTACCCAGATTTCTGCTCCTTCTTCATCCATGCTCAGAGTGCTCAGATTACATGCACCACCAAATGATGCTAGGGGTCAAAGCCAGAGCTTCGTGCATGCTAGGCAAACACTATCAGCTGAGCAGCCCTCCACACAAAAGAAACAGCTAATCTATGTATCCAATTACCAATATAATCACAGCCCTGTAGCCGTTAGTGTGACTGCTCCATGAATACACAACTTGCTATGTGGGGATTAGGGACAAGATTCATGATTGCAGCCAAGCTGGTGCTGGGAAATTTTATTTTTACTTTACTCAAAATTCAGACATGAAATAATAACAGTTATTCTGTGGTGAAATACATTTTCACATTCAATTAAAACTGAAGCCATTGGTTCAGTAGATGCTCCCAGGCAACCTGCCAAAGGCTGCTCGGCAGGACTGATGAAGAGCCTCCTCCAGTGAGTGTGTCACTCTAGAGAAGAGGCCTCCAGTGTCAGAGACAGCAAAAGCTTGTGGCCCTGGTAATGTAAGCCTAGCGCCATGACCTAAGGACCAACAGTAGGCTCAGCCTTGTCTTCTAGTTCATGGTGCAGGATGTCGAATATTCTGAACACACCCTGATCACCTGCCTGGAAGACCCTGGCAGTTATGTTCCTGACAGCCAAACATTCTCTCAGGTTCCACTGCAGGGCCATGGCCCAGATCATAAGTTCTCAGTGCTCCATGAGAAGTTCCCAATGTCCTTTGGATTTTAGCTATAGCAATAACCCTTCTCTGGGTTCCAGCCTGCTGGGAGACCCTGAGGATCACACTGTGGTTCTACAGAGCCAGGAGTGGTATCTGACTCAGAGTGAGGGGTACAGTTTGCTCGAAGAGTGCCAGGAATCTGCAAGGGTTTTACTGACCAGAGATGCGGTCTAGTATCTACTGAGCAATCCATCTGACCAACTCCACCAGGGGCTGTACGTCTCTCATAGGGCAACTGACCAAGCAGAAACAAGAGGCAACTCTGTGGAGACATACACATGACAAGGAAGTGATGCTTCTTTAGCAGCCCTGTGAAGTGCTTGATTATCACTCAACCAAGCAACAGCACCCCAGCCACATCCTGACTGAGACTCCAGAGGGAACCACCTATCACGTCCCTCCTGAACCTTTGTCCACACAGATAGTATGAGAGAGAAAAATCCTTCACAGTGTCTTGGGGGTTGTAAGCTTTGGGTAATTGATTGTATTTAGTTGTGATGACTTATGGCTATTCCCAAGAATTTTTTCTTCAAGGTACTTTGTGTGTGGGGGGGGGGGGGGGTGTGTGTGTGGGTGTGTGGGGCTGTGTGTGTGCTTGCGTTCATGTGTGGTTTTTTTAGTTTCTCTGTGTAACTTTAACTTTGGAGTCTGTCCTGGGACTCACTCTGTAGGCCAGGCTGGCCTCGAACTCACAAAAATCTGCCTGCCTGTGCCTCCCGACTGCTGGGATTAAAGGCATGCATCATCAGTGCTTGGCTGCCTATGGCATTTCTTTCCTGACCTTACAGGCATAAGCGTGTGCACACACACTTACATATATGTGCATGTAGTGTGATTTTTACCTCCAAACAAAGCCACATGGCTTATTCTTCACTGTGACCTGCAGTTGATACTCCGCATATGGTCTTTCCCTTCGATGTACTCCCTCTCAGTAATCAGATCATTTTCAAGTCTGCTACACTGTCCCAAACATCCTCCTGAACAGTCATACTGTGGAAAGCAGTGCCCACCCAGCACCAACACAGCCTTCACTGAAGTCAACCGCTCTTCTGACCTGGCAGAATCCTTGAGAATAAGTTTGTCCCTTAGGACATTAGTCTTAGTGCCTGGCATTGCCCGGCTATTTCTTGAGGTACTGTTTAGGCTACTCCCCTCTCTCGGGCACTTTCAAGAATCTGGACATCAGGGACTAGAGACACAGCTCAGTAGTTAAGAGTGCATGCTGTTCTTACAGAGGGTCTGGTTGGTATCTGGGTATCAATGGCAGGCCATTCATAAACGCTTGTAAGTCTAGCTGCAGAGGACTTGATGCCTTCTTCTGGTCTCTGCTGGTACCTGCACATGTGGTATATACTTACACACACAATAGTGGGGCTTGTGATTTCATGTGAAGAGTTTACACTCATAGCTTCAGCTACCCAAACACACTAAAGAGCTGGGTCATTTTACATCTCAGTGTAAAGGCCTAAAATGAGTTTTGGGCAGATGAGAAAGGGATACAGAGGTCTTGGGCAGAGAGTAGCTTCAGTGATGAAGCAAGAAATCCTAGCCGTTATTCAATACACAAGAAGTCATAGGCCAAGTCCTCAAGGGTCTGGCTGAGCTCCATGTGCTGAGGAAGCTGCTGGAGAAATTTCAACAAAGAGAGGACAGTCCTTGCTGCTCTGGATCTGAGGGAGGGGTCCTCTTACACCCCTTTACCCAGAGTGCTGACCAGAAGGGCTACAGATGTACCCCAAAAGATACAAACATGATGGAAGCTGCTGGCACTCCTCAGAGCAGACAACTGAAGAGGAGAAACAAAGCTTTGGATGTTTGCTGAAGCGGCAGAAGGCGATACTAGCGCTGGTGCACACAATGCCTGCAAATGAGACTTCCAGCAGTCTGAGTTTGCTAAAAAGGACAACAGAGAGTCCAAACCAAGACCAAACTCTTAGTGGGGGAGAAAAAAAACATTTTCAGGTTGGTGTCTCCTCCCAGGTGGCCTCACAATGTCCATCCAACTCTGGAACAACTGGAGGGGTGGGGCCTGCCAGGCTGGTCATTCCGGAAAACCACACACCATGTTAATTGCTTCATAATGGACAACATGTTGATGTCTGGAAACCATCAGCGAGTCAGGTGCCTGTGTCCACAGTAGAGATTTGATTACTTTTTATCACTAAATTAAATTCCTTCTCCTGTTTGTCTGGTTACGTTAAATCTCTTCAAATCTTAATAGACTGCAATTTCTGCCTGCAGCTCAGCCTCAGATAACATGTCTGTAATTTGTAGTGTCTAGGGCCAGAGGTGCCGAGGAAGCCAGGCAGATGTGGTGAGTGCTAAAAATAGGAAGGCACTGGAGAAGCCGCTGGCTACAGACAGAGCAGAGGTTTCCATACGAAGGCACGTCTTATACCCAAACACTACACACCCTTGTGAGGGACCTCTCAGGAGGGACACAGCTGGTTCCTGTGGACCAAGGCAGGGCTTCTACCTCCTCCCTCAGACCAACTGCAATCCTGCTTTCAGCCCTGTGCACTACCCCTGCCAGCCAGGCTGCTTCCCTTTCCCCAGTACTTATGCATGCCCTGTGAGAACTATCCTAGAAGATTAACTGCCTCTAAGAACAGAGTTCAGGTATCTCCCAAGTCCATCTGGTCATGAGCTCCCTGCAGATATAGCAGGTAGACTCATATATGGTGTTGACTAACAGGACAAGGGAGAACTGTGGTGAACCCTGGAAATACTGTGGGACACTTACCCATGGATCCTTTGAAGACACTTCATAACATCCCCAAAGTACAGGGTCAGCAAGGTGTTGTGGTGTATACCTTTAATTCCAGCACTTGGGAGGCAGAGGCAAGTAGATCTCTGCATTCAAGGCCAGCCTAATCTGCATAGTGAGTTCCAGGCCAGAAGGACTACATAATTAGACCCTGTTAAAATAAATAAATAAATAAAAGTAATGCAGGGTCAACCACCAATGGCCAGATGTGAATGTGTAAAGGGCCTATGAGCCCACGTGTCTGTCATCTGATCCTGAAGCTGCAGCATCCACAGGTGTTGGCAGCTTCTTCAAAGCTGAGTCTCAAGTAAACAAGACTGGACTGCTCTCCCAGGCTGGGTGTCTGAGCTCAGGGTTGGTGTCTATTCACGTGGGTGGCCACTAAAGCTAAGTCTTGATCATCACTGTGACATCTGTTCACAGCCCAGCACTAGAATGTGCCTGACCACATAGGAGTCCAGGACATATCACACAGACAAGATCCAAAGCCCAGAAAGGTGACAAAAGCAATGTGAACAAAAGTTACAAACTTCCAGCAGGAAAATTCAAGGTGTCACAGAGGAAGGTGATGAAGGGACCACAAACTGGTCATGTCGCAGGTGACTGACAGGAGACCCTGAAAGGCAGGGCCAACAGAGGCTTATAGCAGTCAGAAGAATCACCATGTCCCCTCTGTAGGCTGAACTATCCACAAGATGACAACATTGTCCTGGAATTCTCACAGGGCTATGAGGAGAGTTTCTCTGAGAGGACCTCAGGGACACCCATAAGACAGAGTCAGAAGGCACCGGAAAGCAGCAGCAATCAAGTGTGGCCCTGACCATAGATGCTGCCCTGTCCAAGGACCTATCCATCTTCATTAAGACTATCTAGGAGGAAGTGATGACATGGTGTGATCAAGATGAAGTAAATGGGTAAATAACAAAAAGCTACCAGAGTCTGTAGGAGGAGGGCCCTTATTTGGTTCCCAGCCACCCAGCTAGCTTAAACCTAAAATAATCACACAGAAACTGTATTAATTAAATCACTGCTTGACCCATTAGCTCTAATTTCTTATTGGCTAGCTCTTACATATGAATTTCACCCATCTCCATTAATCTGCGTATCACCACGAGCTCGTGGCCTACCAGCAAAGTTTCAGCACATCTATCTCTGGCGGTGGCTCCATAGCATCGTCCAGACTCCTCCCAGCATTCAGCCTAGCTTCCCCTGCCTACCCAAGTTCTGCCTTGCTATAGGTCCAAAGCAGTGTCTTTGTTCATTAGTGGTAATCACAGCACACAGAGGGGGCTCCCATATCAAGACACATTTAGACTTGGTTGGGCCGGCCAGGGCTTTCCAGGTGAAGCTAAAAAGGTCTTCCCTGTAGGCCTGTGTCTCAAGGCTACTGTGTAATTTACCCAAGAACTTGAGGTCTGCTGGGATTTTTGTTTGTTGAAATACAGGATGGGGCTCAGCAAGATGTTGACATCCTGTGATGTGTGGCAGCCACTGGCTTGCTGTGGACGGCTGGGTTGGAGCAATTGGAATATGACTCACTTTAATTGTGCCCTGAGCTGCAAGAATTTGACCTCTAGGAGCATAGACAAGAAAGTCCAAGTCACATAGTAACAGACACTGCCTTGGATCTCCAGCAAGGGTTCACCTGCCCTCTTCCAGCTACTGGTGCACTCTGTAGTCTTACCCTCCCCCAGGCTTGTCATGCTGCCCCAGTTTCTGCCTCCACTGTTACTGGGCTGCCTTTCTTCTCCTTTTCTGAATCTATCAGGACACTCTTTGTATTTTTGAGTCCCTCCTGGATGACCCAGGATGGTCTCACCTCAGTCAATTATTTAGAATCAACTTGATTATGTCTACAAAGACCCATATTCAGATATGACCACCTTCCCAGAGTGAGGGCTACTTTATAGTTTAAGGATGAAATGGAGCCAGGCATGATGTCACACACCTGCAGTCTCAGCACTTAAGAGGCAGAGGCAGGAAAATTAAAAATTCAAATCAGGCTTAGCTACAAAGCAAGTTCAAGCCAGCCTGGGATACATGAGACCATGATGCAAAAAAAAAAAAAAAAAATTGTTAAGTTGGGTGAGGTGGCATATGTCTTTCATCCCAGAACTCAGGAGGCAGAGACAGACAGATCTCTGAGTTTGAGGCCAGCCTGATCTACAGAGTGAGTTCTAGGACAACCAGGACTACATAGAGAAACCTTGTCTCAAAAAAAGCATTTATTTTCTTCAATTTTTTGGTTGTAAGACTAGCCTTTAAGAGCCGAGCCATCTCTCCAGCTCCACCATTTTCCTACTACTGGACTGCCTTGCTCAGCTTTGTGATGGGGGTTTATGCCTGGTCTTATTACATCTTCATGTGTCATGATCAATTGACACCTGGGAGGCCTACTCTTTTCTGGGGGAGATGGGACAGGGGTGGATCCAGGGGAGAGGGTAGGTAGAGTGGGGGGCTGGGAAGAATGGAAGGAGGGGAAGCTTAGATCAGAATGTATGATATGAGAGAAGAACTGATGTGGGATGGACTTCTGTATATGGGTTGCTTTATTGGTTGATAAAAAAAAAAGCTGTTTTGGCCAATAGCTTAGCAGAGTAAAACCAGGCAGGAAATCAGTACAGAGACAGAGAGATAGAGTAGGTGGAGTCAGGAAGATGCCATGTAGCTGCCAAAGGAGACAGATGCCTGAACCTTACCAGAGGCCACAGCCCCATGGTGATACATAGATTAATAGAAATGGGTTAATTTAAGATGTAGGAGGAATATGCTGAAGCCATTGGCCAAACAGTGATGTAATTAATATAGTTTCTGTGTGATTATTTGGATCTAGGTGGCCAGGAAATGAACAAGCAGTCCCCATTTACAAAGAATAAATAAAAATTAAAAGATATCCTTTAAATTTTTCTTGTTGTAGAGAGGTGATTCAAAGATTATAGAATACCTATTGCTTTTGCAGAGGACTTGGGTGTAACACGAACCGGGGCCTGGCTTGTTGTTGGGGTTTTTGTCCTGCCCAGTACCCCACAACTGTTTAGCCCCAAAGAAAATCACAGATAGGTCTCCATAAATTATAAGCTGATTGGCCCATTAGCTCTAGCCTCTCACTGGCTAACTCTCACATCTTGATTAACCCATTTTTCTGTTCTATGTTAGCCATGTGGCTCAGTACTTTTTTCAGTGGGGCAGATCACATCCTGCTGCTTCAGTGGTCTGGGCAGGAGTGGGAGGAATCAACTTCCTTCTTCCTAGAATTCTCCTGTTCTCATTACATCATTTCTACTTCCTGTCTGGTTTTCCCACCTATACTTCCTGCCTGGCCAATCAGCATTTATTTATAACATGATTGACAGATTACAGACAATTCTCCCACACCACCTGGGCTTGGTTCACAGCACCCATGTGGTGGCTCACAGTCATCAAACTAGCTCCAGAGGATCCAACACACCCTCTTCTGACCTCCATTGCATCAGGCATGCAGATGGCTCACATGCATAACAAATACTCATGAAAATAAAACAGATACGTTTCCCACAGATTTGCTTTAACTTGGTTTCATTTCATTTTTTCAAGGCAGGGTCTCACCCTGTAGCCCAGGCCTCCCTGGAACCCATGATCTTCCTTTTTCAGTCACCTAAGTGCTGGCTTTACAGGTATCTGACACAGTTCTACATTGACTGTAATGTCCCCCAAACATCCATGTTATAATGTTAACCACTAGAAAACGGTGTTGGAGATGGGAGCCTGGGGAAGCTATGGAGGAAGATCCCTGCATGTGCCCAAGAGCAGCAATGTGAGACGGAGAAAGAGCTAGGACAGAGGCAGTGACAAGAGGAGAAACAAGCAAAACACAGGGCTAGAAAAGAAAGGAAGAGAGAAATACAGAAGACATAGATGGTGTGGGAGGTCCTTCTGTACATGTGTTGCTTTTATTGGTTAATAAAGAAACTGCTTTCGGCCAATGGCTTAACAGAATATGGCAGACTAAAGATATATATCTAGAGAGAGAGAGTAGGCAGAATCAAAGAGACACAGATGTAGGGATGGATCTTTACCTGGTAAGTCATAGCCACATGGTGATACACAGATTAATGGAGATGGGTTAGTTTAGGATATAAAAGCTATCCAATAAGAAGCTAGAGCTAAGGCCAAGCAGTAACTTAATTAATACAGTTTCTGAATGATTATTTTGTGGTCTGGGCAGCTGGGAATGAACAAACAGCCTCCATCAACAGATCGGCACACCAACCTGTGCCAGCTAAATCCACATAAAACCTGAGAAAGCTCAAAAAGAAATTCTAGATAACAAGCAGAGGCAGGTTCTTTTAAGAGAAGACTTCCTGCCTTAGTGGTAGCAGCAAAAACTGCAGCTTCTTTAAAAAGACTTACCATATTGCCAGCACAAATAGCTCTGACTCTTTCAGGAGGTTCAGCTACAGAGAATTTCAATGGGGTCTGTGAGCAGAGTGCTACAACTTGTTTAATGACAACATAGACCTGCTGTGTGCCTAAAAATGGGGCAATGTACGTGGCTCTCAGAGGCAGCAAACATACCTCCACCACGTTGCAGAGCAAGCAGGCAGCACCATGTTGGCCTTAGCCACGCCAACTTAGCATCAAGAAAAAGGCACTTCTGGTCAGAAAATAATTACAGATACACAATAAAGACAGATTCAGACAGACATAGACCTCTAAATGGGTCACAGTGTTGGATAAATGTACATAGGCTTGGGAGAGGAAAGAAAAAGAGTACAGAGAGTTATAAAGATAATAAATTTTTTTAAAAAGTAATAAAACAAAGTCTTTACAGAAACAGAGTATAGAGAATCATAGATTAAAAGAATAAAGAAAAATAAGCCAAAAATTAAAAGAAAAAGAAAAAAAGCCATGTCAATATGGAATATACACAGAGAGTCTGGATTTTTTTATTGTGTTTTCTTTGAATTTTTTAACTGTGAATGAGCTAAGTACAGAGACATTTCATTGTACAGGCTGCTAAGAAAAACCAGAATGTATATTTTTTTAATTAATTTATTTATTTATTAAAGATTTCTGTCTCTTCCCCACCGCCGCCTCCCCTTTCCCTCCCCCTCCCCCAACCAAGTCCCCCTCCCTCATCAGCCCAAAGAATAATCAGGGTTCCCTGCCCTGTGGGAAGTCCAAGGACCACCCACCTCCATCCAGGTCTAGTAAAGTGAGCATCCACGAAACTGCCTAGGCTCCCACGAAACCAATAGGTCCAGTAGAATCAAAAACCCGTTGCCATTGTTCTTGAGGTCTCGGTAGTCCTCCTTCTCCGCTATGTTCAGCGAGACCAGTTTTGACCCAGGCTTTTTCAGACCCAGGCCAGCTGGCCTTGGTGAGTTCCTGATAGAACATCCCCATTGTCTCAGTGTATGGGTGCACACCTCACAGTCCTGAGTTCCTTGCTTGTGCTCTCTCTCCTTCTGCTCCTGATTTGGACCTTGAGATTTCAGTCCGGTGCTCCAATGTGGGTCTAAGGTATCTGACTTCAGAATTTGGGTCTAAGGATTTGTTGCTTTGGAAAAGAGGTTCTTCTTTTGTTTCCACAGAAGATGAGAACCTATGGATTCCTTCCAGACTAATGGTTTGATGGACCAAGACCCTCTGAAAGATTCCTGTGAACACCCCCTCCAAAAATTATTTTGCCCAACAAAAAGCAGGAAGCAGATTGGAGAGAACTACACCCAAATTCCTGAATATTGTTTATAAATGTTTGTTTACATTTAGAGGCAGATATGCTATAGAGATTTGCATTGGTATGAATCTTGATTTATTGATAAAATTTAAGGTCAATTTTGTCATATGTATATTTCTGCTCTTGATTAAGGTATTAGGTTTGTGCAGCTTATTTTAAAATGTAATGTATAATTAAGAAATACAGGTTAAGATAGTCATCTATAATAGTAAAACTTGTAGTCATGTTAGTTAGGTTTTCTAGATATATAGATATATATTTTTTAATTAGATAGGTATTCTTCAGATCTTCCAAAAACTATAAAATATGGCATTTAAAATGTTTTAAGAACTTAGACTTTTCATGACATGAGACACATCTGCTCCTGGCAGCACCAATCTACTTCAAAAGGAACGTGGGCATCGAAGAGACTCCTTAGGGAGTTTTTTAGCCATTTGGGCAAGAAAATGTTCTTGCTTTGACTGCTTGATGTGTGAACTGGACATGCAGGACCCACAGAGAAATGACTGCCGAACTTGCCTAAAGGTAAGACAGTCCTTCAGGGTTCCTGCTTCATAAAAGAGTCTGCTAGAAATTCTGCAGGACACAGAAAAAAGTGACTGAAAAACTGCCAATATAGGCAGAACTGTCTTTGAAGTTTTCTGCTTCATGGCAAAGTCTGACAGATACTATGGGCCAGTGGGCTGAAGATGGGTGCCCACAATGTTACAGAAGAACTTCGGGTGACTGTCCAGGCAGTGAGAGATCTCTGTCAATTCTAGAGTTTTGGAAGTTGCTTACAATGTACTTCCTGTTTACTTAGGTAATATTATATCCTTCTGGAATCTTTGATGGAGTTAAAGAATAGACAGTTATTATTATAGTTTTCCTTAGTTATGATAAAAGATAAAGTAGATATAAATATTGTAATTTTAATTCTTGCTTGATACCTATTTTGTTATATGTAATTTTACCATGTTAAAGTTAAAACCTTCCCTTTTATTTAAACAGAAAAGGGGAAATGGTGTGGGAAGTTCTTCTGTATATGTGTTGCTTTTATTGGTTAATAAAGAAGCTGCTTTCAGTCAATGGCTTAACAGAATATAGCCAGGCCGGAAAAGATATAGAGAGAGAGTAGGTGGAGTCAAAGAGATGCCATTTAGCCTCGCCAGGGATGGAACTTTACCTGGTAAGCCACAGTCACATAGCAATATACAGGTTAATGGAGATGGGTTAGTTTAGGATGTAAGAGATAGCTAATAAGAAGTTGGAGCTAATAGGCCAAGCAGTGACTTAATTAATACAGTTTCTGAGTGATTATTTCATGGTCTGGGCAGCCAGGAATGAACAATCAACCTCTGCCAACACAGGGGCAGGCAGAAACAGATAAAAAGTAGAGTCAGAAGCCCACCCCATGGAGTTGCAGGTCACAGCAGGGATAAGGGTGGCAGGAACAGAGAAGACAACTGTTGTCACCCCAGGAAGGCTTCCTTTCCCTGTGGTGACGAGTTGGTAACACTTCCCGGGGTCATATCTATTGCTTCCTTCCTTGCAAATAGAACCTAGACACTCTCCAGTTCAGCCTATAATAGTCAGGTTATTAAGCCAATTTAAAAAAAAAAAAGAAAGAATCTGTATGTGGTAGCACACATCTTTCATCCCAGCACTCTGGAGGCAGAAGCAGGAGAATCTCTGTGAGTTCAAGGACAGCCAGGGCTACACAGAGAAACTTTGTCTTGAAAAAAAAATGTCACTAATGTGAATTTGTTATTTCACTAAATAAAACTGGCTAAAGAATTGTAGGGCAACATTTATCCTGGGAACAGGAAGTCTTCTATTTGGCCCCTCCTTCTGCTTTAACTGTCATTTTAGGAGAATGTGACTTTCTCAGGTGTACACCCTTGTTATGGCCCCATTACAGTGAGGCAAGGAAAATAGACTGAGTTATCAGACCAGGAGCTGTCCCCTCTAGGATTTGATTAAGAGCAGTAGTCTCTATTCACAGCATTATAGGAGTGGGGCAGTGTGAGCAGCCTTCCTCAGGGTGCATACAGTTGGGGGCTACATGATAAACCAAATAAAAATCCACCTGACTCTGGGAAGATGATTCAGTCTGTAAAGTGACTATCATGAAAGCATAAAAACCCATGTTTAAATTTCCAGAGCCCACATAAAAAGTCAGACGAAGTGATAAATGCCTGAATGTTTAATGCTAGAGGGGCAAAGACAGGAGGATTCCTGGAGCTTGTTGGTCAGTCATTCTGGCTGAGTCACTGAACTCAAGGTTCAGTGAGAAATCCTGTCTCAAAAAAATCAGGTTGGGGCTGTAGAGACGGCTCAACAGTTATGAGCATGGGATGCTCTTAACCTCATGACAGCTCACAACCATCTGTAGCTCTAGTCCCAAGAAATCTCATGCCTTTGTCTGACCTCTGAGTCCCATATGCATGAGGTACACAGACATACATGAAGGAAAAAACCCACACACACAAATAATATTAATAATAATAATACTTTTTAAATAAAGAAGTAAAAGAAATAGCTTAGTGATTGAGAGCACTTGTTCTTGCAGAGGACCCAGGTTTGTATCCCAGCACACAGATGTTGGCTTACAAATATCCATAGCTCCAGTTCTAAAGGATCCAATGGCCTCTTCTAACTTCCACGGGCACCAGACACATCTGTAGTAAACATGTATACATGCAGCTAAAACACTCATATATATAAAAAGTTTCAAATCCTTTAAAAATTTTAAAAATAAGGATTCCATAAGACCAAGCAAGAAGCCCAATGTTGAGCTCTGGTGTGCACGCAGAACACACAGACACATGCACAGGCACACACACATGTATTGCTGTTCTCCATCCTATGACAGCAGAGCTCTGCCAAGCACACAAGCATTGCCACATTCAGCTTGCTTTTGCAAGTAAGCAGCAGGACAGAGCTAATAAATGAGTATTCTGTCCATCAAGGGAGGGCACACTGGGAAGACTGAATGTCTAGAAAAAGTTCGCCTCCCAGATGCTCCAGTGAGACCTAGAATCAGAGAGATTTTCTTATCTGTGTCCTCTCACTAACCGTGTTGTGTGGTCTGAGCCCTGCAGCCACACCACCCCTGCCAGGCAGAATGGTGACTAGCTGCAGAGACCTCCATGCTGAGCACGCTGGGGCCTGCTCCGCATTTGAGGGGGATTACAGGAGATTTGTTTGTGTTTGATCTCTTGCCCAGTAGTCGATAAAAATGTAATTAATTTTGAAACAAGACTCACAGCTCTGTACTGCGCACTGGGATGTACTCGGTGAGTACAGGAGATCTTTACACTAGCTCTGCTAGAAGCAGGGTGCATGCATGGCAGGCCTTGTTCCTACCCACAGAAGAACAAGGCCAGAGCCTCCTTTCTGTAGCTGCAAACCAAGGCAGTGTCCACTGGGGTAGCAGTTCTCAGACAGGGTGAGGACAGAGGTTACAGATACCTGTGAAGGCCCAAAGCAGAGTAGGATGTGGGTCAGGGAAGCTGCAGAAGGACATCGTGGTGTGTGGATGGGGGTTGAGAACTGATCTCTAATATACTCGAAGTCAACCAGGTTCACAGATGGATTCAAATGAATGCAACATGCGCCACAGGAGGCATGCTGGCCGGAGACTGCACTGCTAGAGAAGAGCAGGAATGCGGAGGGGAGAATGCCTACGGAGCCAGCATGCTCCCGGTCTCTTGAGACTTGAGGAGTTGTGGTTTGAAATCCATGTTCCGACATCCTAGGGCCATGAATCACAAACTATCACAATCAGCAGGGCCACCAATCTTCCCAGCTATGAGACCTTAAAAATCAAGGAAGCTAAACTTCTTGACTTCGAAATACAACAGAGAAAAATGGGATTTAAAAATTGGTACATATTTGATAACATTTAAACCAATAGTATGAGATGTCACTGATGCCAGCTAGGGAGGGGCTTAAGCCCCAGGCTTCAGATTCTTATATGGACAGAGACCATACCACTGATTACCCACCCAGACCGCCGCTGGATTTACTGAGGCCCAGCCAGATACAGTAGTAGGAAGACTGATCAAAACATCTGTCATTCTCAAAAGAGTTGACCACCAGGGTCAGGCATCAGTGATGGCAGCACAACTCCGAGACCTCAAAGTCCCAGCAATGTAGTAATAGGAGCGGCGGGGCTGCGTCCCCAGCACCCCGGCCGCCTGGCTAGCTTATGCCTCGAAATAACAACACACAAACTGTATTCTTTTAAACACTGCCTGGCCCATTAGTTCCAACCTCTTATTGGCTAGCTCTTACATATTGATCTAGCTCATCTAACCCATTTCTTTTTTTTTAAAGATTTATTTATTTATTATGTATACAACATTCTGCCTCCACGTATGCCTGCATGCCAGAAGAGGGTGCCAAATCTTAGTACAGATGGTTGTGAGCCACCATGTGGTTGCTGGGAATTGAACTCAGGACCTCTGGAAGAGCAGGCAATGCTCTTAACCTCTGAGCCATTTCTCCAGCCCCATCTAACCCATTTCTAATATTCTGTGTAGCACCACGAGCTGGCTTACCAGGGAAGATCTTAACCTGCATCTGTCTGGAGTGGGAGAACCAATGGCAACTCCCTGACTCAGCTTCTTTCTCCCAGAATTCTGTTCTGTTTACTCTGCCTACCTAATTTTATGTCCTATTAAAGGGCCAAGGCAGTTTCTTTATTTAACCAATGAAACAACAGAGAGAAAGATGACCCTCCTCCATCACAGCAAAATCTCACACCTGCCTCTGTGGTCCAGTCACGAGGTCATGAACAATGTGCTAGTCTGCAAGATCTACCACCCCATACCAGAAGGAGGTAGCTCCTTAGACTGACAACCACGGGGTTGTTCACCCTGAAGCCTCCTGAGACTAATTGATTGGGTGCTAAGGGAAGGAGTCTGAGTTTGGAGCAAAAGAAGGAAGCAGATGCATTCTTTTGGCCAGCCCTATGGCTCAAGTTATATGATCCAAGTTGGCCCTCTCTGCTCTAAGCCACAGTTCTGTCCCAGGCCCCCAGAAAGGGCTAAACAGAAGAAGACAGGACTTTCCACATCAATAGCTTAAAAACATGGGGACTCACAGAGAACGCTCTGGTTTTGGGACTTCCTGATCCTTGAGTATGAAGCTTCCAGTCCCATTGACTACAGAAAGTTCTGCTTCCCTCTCTCTACCTCTGAAACCCAGCCACATCCTGTCTGAGCCTCTGATCCCACAGAACATGAAACCAAGCTCCCAAGGAGAGCTACCATCCTTACTGAGGGTGCTGGCTTCCCAAGGGAATAGGGCAGGGATTGAGGTGGCAGGCCTCCCTGGCCCACCTCCCTGGCCCAGCCACCGGTGGGGACTGTAGATCTGATTGGGCCATTGTGCCTTTGATGAGGCTCACTCTTAATGACAAGAATGATGAAACCGTCGTTCTCAATATCACAGTCCCTAAAACTTCATGGAGCCTCTCCTGCTGGCTTTGCAGAGGTGAAACCCCAGAAGCTGAGAGGAGCCTGGACCACAGACTGAGAAAACAGCTTGATGCTTCAGGACTCTGAACTCCGCCCACTCCATGAACTTAGAAAGTTCAAGCCTCTGACAAGACCTCAGCCATAACCTTAATTCCAGCTTGTAGAGTCCCTAGCACAGAACTCAGTTATGCCCAGTCTCTGACTGTGGACACTGGAAATGAGAAGCGTGATTTCAAGGCTTTGAAGTACATGATCTGTACCTAATACCGAATGGGGGCTGTTCCATACACTCCTGGTCCTCAAGGATTCACAGCCAGGAAACAAAACCAAAGAAACAGCCAGGAGAACTCCAGGGTAGTAGAAGACAAGCTGGGCACAGAGCCCAGAGGGATATGGGGCATGGGATCTGCTAGGGGGAAGTCTGATCCTATCCACTCAGGCCGAGCCCAAGAGGAGTCAGGGCTACTCCAGCAGGGGCTCTGGGCAGACAGCAGCCAGGGCTATAAACTTCAGGGCCTAGGAACAGGGCTCAGGAAAGCTGAGAGGCCCCTGAACAGATCTGTGGGCCAGGGCCAGCACGGAATGGATCTGCAAGCACCAGGCTGTTTACTGCTCACTCTCGGATCCACTCCCAGCCTCGCACAGTCCAAACAATGCTCCATGCCTGTGGGAAATAAAGTCACCTCCCTGCTCTTGAAATCACATTTGTCCTCAGATGTCAGGGATGCGCCAGCCTCCCTTTCCTCTGCAGAGCCACTAACGTCAAAGGAATGATAAAGGCTCTACCGCCACGGACTAGTGTTAAGGAGGAAAGAATCACTGCGAAAGAGCCACGACTTTATGAAGACACATTGCTGAGATGAAGTGCGTTGGAGCAGAAAGGCCAAGCTGTGATGGATGAATCTAGTTCTAGGTGAGTGGGATGCAAAAAGGAGCACCAGTCACCAGATGCAGAGCAGACAACCTGGGACGGACACCTGGGGAAGGTGCTGGATGTTAACGTTGATAGAGATAAAAGAAGGGAAGGGCCATCCTAGAGACACAGGAAGGGGACGTGCAGACCAGGCCAGGCCACCTCAGAGAAGCAAGATGGTTAAAAGGTAGCTGGTGCCAACAGGTGGTGGGGACAATGTAGCTCCGCAGATGGAAGTGAGTGGGTAGAACAGCATAGGCCAGTACTGGAGTCTCTGCTGGCAGATGCATGCGGAGAACTTATTCTCAAAGGCAGAGACGGGATGCTATAAGTTGAGAACCGTAAGGAGGCCCTGAAGTTGAGCATCCAAAACTCAATGGAAGGACAGAGCCATGTGAGCACAGCTTTATTAGGGGTGGGGAGTTTCATGTGGAATGGCCTGGAAGGCAGAGAGAGCAGCAGTTCCTAGACTGGAATTCAAAGAGCTTCGGGAAACTGTTAGATGCTCTCAGAGCAATGGCAGTGGTTCTCAAAGCCACTGAGGCCTCCCTGCCGTCTACAGGCTTGTGCCACCTGCTAGCCTCTGGAGAGCCTCCCAGTGTTAAGAGAAGGCCATGAACCATGAGGGCCATATCCAGTCTTTCCCAAATCTTAGCTGCCAGGACTCCAGGCTTTGTCCAAGCCCCGATTATTAAGCCATTAAGTTCAATAGTTGATGTTCTCTGAGCTTGCTAAGAAGCCTTCATTCCACCTCAGTACCCTTTCTATGGACCAGAGACAAGCTCAAGACCAGGGCTCAGTGGGATAGACTGTAGAGTGAGCTGTTGGCTCATATCTCCACATCCACAGCCTCCTTCATCATTTTCAGGAAATGCCCTGACCTGAGCTGACCTGACCACTTCATGTTTCATTTCCTTTGCTCCTCAAAACCATTATCTACTTGACCCTGTGATAGGAAAACCAGGGCCCATCCAGTGAAACTGAAGCAACCAAGGTTCCTGATGTCTCCACCCAGACCCCTCCCGAGGGCTATCCATGTCTGACTTCTTAGAAGTCTAGCCACAGTTCCCTCTGCCCCCTTTTTCCACAGCTTCTTGCTCTGGGATGGGAAGTCAGCAGCCTGGAACATGCGGGTGCACATAAGGTCTGCCTAAAGGATACCTGGACATGGGAAGACCCCCATAAAAAGGACAGAAAGCTGCACCATCAGACCACTCCCAGCCCTCTCTATCTGCCAAAACATGGGGATAAGATTAGTATGTCTCTTGGAATTGGAGGGTCCTTGTTCCCATAAACCTTTACAGTAGTCAGGGAACCAAAATGGCAGTGGGGTCCCTGTAAGTTCATTCTGCAGGCCCAAGTGCACTGTAGGTCAGATGGGATGAGAGGTCAGAGACCCTCCAAGATTCTAGCAAGATCAGCAAAGTAGAATTGAAGGTTGAGTAGCTCAAGGCACTGTGCACCTGCCCTGGTTAGTTAGAGACATCCTTGTGAAGCACACTTGCCCCCAACTGAAAACTAAGGCTGAGAACATCCTAAGGAACCTACCCATGACTCCAGGGCAGGAGGAATGCCGAGGCAGGGGACTCCTTTCTTGGACTGCAGAGACATCCTCAATCATACAATGCCCTGGCTTTACCTTTTTGTTGATTTTATTGAGCTACATATTTTTCTCCATTACCCTCCCTTTCTCTCTCCTCCCCTTCAACCCTCTCCCATGGTCCCCATGCTCCCAATTTATTCAGGAGATCATGTCTTTTTCTACTTCCTATGTAGATCAGATCCATATAAGCCTCTCTTAGGGTCCTCTTTGTTGTCTAGATTCTCTGGGATTGTGAATTGTAGACATTTTTCCCTTTATGTCTAAAAGCCACTTATGAGTGAGTACATTTATTTATCTTTCTGGGTCTGGGTTACCTCACTCAAAATCAAGTTTTCTAGCTCCATCTATTTGTGTGCAAATTTCAAGATGTCGTTATTTTTTTCTGCTGTGTAGTACTTCATTGTGTAAATGTACCACATTTTTCTTATCCATTCTTCAATTGAGGGACATTTAGGTCGTTTCCAGGTTCTGGCTATGACAAACAATGATTCTATGAACATAGTTGAGCACATGTCCTTGTGGCACGATTGAGTATCCTTTGGGTATATACCCAAAAGTGGTATTGCTGGGTCTTTAGGAAGGTTGCTTCCTAATTTTCTGAGAAATCACTATATTGAAATCCAAAGTGGCTGTACCAGCTTGCATTCCCACCAGCAATGCAGAAGTGTTCCCTTTACCCCACATTCTCTCCAGCATAAGTTGTCATCAGTGTTTTTGATCTTGGCCATTCCTACAGGTGGAATCTCAGAGTTGTTTTGATTTGCATTTCTCTGATGACTAAGGATGTTGAACATTTCCTTAAGTGTCTTTCAGCCATTTTAGATTCCTCTGTTGAGAGTTTTCTGTTTAGGTCTGTACTCCATTTTTTTTATTGGATTATTTGTTCTTTTGATGATCAGTTTTGTGAATTCTTTGTATATTTTGGAGATCAGCCCTCTGTCCGATGAGGGGTTGGTGAAGATCTTTTTCCATTCTGTCGTTTTGTCTTGTTGACCTTGTCCTTTGCTTTACAGAAGCTTTTCAGTTTCAGGAGGTCCCATTCACCAATTGTTTCTCTCAGTGTCTGTGGTGCTGAGGTTATATTTAGGAAGTGATCTCCTGTGCCAATGCGTTCAAGTGTACATCCCACTTTCTCTTCTTTTTTTATTCTTTTTTAAAGATTTATTTATTACATATAGTGTTCTGCCTGCATGTGTACCTGCATGACCGAAGAGGGCACTAGACATCATAACAGATGGTTGTGAGCCACCATGTGGTTGCTGAGAATTGAACTCAGGACCTCTGGAAGAGCAGCCAGTGATCTTAACTACTGAGCCATCTTTCTAGCCCCTACTTTCTCGTCTATGAGGTTCAGTGTGGTTGCTTTTACGCTGAGGTCTTTGATCCATTTGGACTTGAGTTCAGTGCATGATGATAGATATGAATCTATTTTCATTCTTCTACATGTTGATATTCAGTTGTACCAGCACCTTTTGTTGAATATGCTTTCTTTTTTCCATTTGATATTTTTTGCTTCTTTGTCAAAAATTGGGTGTTCGTAGGTGTATGGATGGATATCTGGGTTTTTGATTCGATTCCATTGGTCCTCCTGTCTGTTTTTACGCCAGTACCAGGCTGTTTTCAGTACTGTAGTTCTGTAGTTTGAAGTCATGGATTGTCATGCCTCCAGAAGTTCCTTTAGTGTACAGGATTGTTTTGGCTATCATGGGTTTTTTTGTTTTTCCATATGAACTTCAGTATTGTTCTTTCAATGTCTGAAGAATTTTGTCGTGATTTTGATGGGTTTTCTTTAAGGGATTTGTTAATTTCTTCCATTTTTTGTTTGTCTTTTTCTCCATTTCTTTGAGAGAATTTTCAATTTCCTCTTTAAGGGCCTCAAACATTCTCCTAAAGTTGTTTCTTAGGTCATTTTCTTCTGCTTTATCTATATTGGGGTGTTCAAGTCTCGCTGTTGTGGAATCACTAACTTTTGTTGGTGTCATGTTGCTCTTTGTGGTTTTGAGTGAGTTTGTACCTTGTCTACCCATCTTTTCCTCTGATTGGTGTAGTTGGGGCTGTGTCTCTGGTGATTGATCTTCCAGGTGCCAGTGGACCCAAGGCTCAGATGATTGCTCTTTGTGGTGTGGTCAGGGCCACAGTTCCAGTCACCCCGGAAGTCACTCGGTATTCTCAGAGGTCCACTTAGCACTCTTGGGGATCGCTTTGCAATCCTGGGGGTCAATCAGGACCCCCATGGAAGTTGCTTGCTTGGGGCTGCTTCTGCTGATGTCACTGCCTTGGGCCTGCTCCAGCAGAGATCACTGGCTCAGGCTTACTCCAGTGGAGGTTGCTGGCTCGGGACTGCTCTCTCAGAGGTCGCTGATTTGTACCCGGTCCTGCAGAGATCTCTGGCTTGGGCCTGCTCCCTCAGCAGTGGCTTCCTTGTACCTGCTCCTGTGGAGGTCACTGCCTCAGGCCTGCTCTGGTGGAGGTTGCTGGTTCAGGCCTTTTACCACAGATGTCTGTGGCTTGGGCCTGCTCCCTCGGAGGTTCCTGACTCGCGCCTGGTCCCACAGAGGTCTCTGGTTCAGGCCTGCTCCCTTGGCAGTCACTCCCTGTGTACCTGTTCCTGCTCCTGTGGAGGTTGTTGTCTCGGGCCTGCTCCCTCAGAGGTCCTTCCCACAGGCATCTCTGGCTCGGGCCTGCTACCTCAGCGGTAGCTCCCTTGTACCTGCTCCTGTTAGTCACTGCCTTGGGCCTCTTGCTGAGCTGAGCAACCACTGGCCCAATAAACAAGAACATGAGGATGCAAGGACACTGATGCTGGAGTTGAAAAAGCTTTCCATCATGGAAGAGGGGAGCTTTCCTTATTCACCTCCTCAAACTTCACCATAATGCCGGGAGTAAGAAGAAAACAAAGGAAGGGAACTCCTTCCCTAGGGAATACAGAACACCTAGCTCAAGAAAACAGACAGGGTTTGGAAGGCGGGATCAACTTTCATGAGAATGTTAACATTCTGCCAGGGTACAGAGATTAAGCCAAGTCTTGGTATTGAAATGCCCACTGCTACCCACAGGGTCTTTCCAACGGCTCTGCCCTGCCCCAGACAGTGCCCACTTCGGTTGATTGTTTACAGAGCAGGATTAGGGTCACAGGTTGTGTTCTGAGATACTACGGGATATTGGAAATCTTTCGAGTTCCTTGGCTTGGAGAAGAATTACCCTAGATGAGCTTCTGGTTTTACGTGGCTTCGTGTGAGTGAGTGTGTGTGTGTGTGTGTGTGTGTGTGTGTGTGTGTTGATGCAAATTTCCATAGTTTCTGAATTAAAACATGCTACTTCACTATG
The DNA here is from genome assembly GCF_014885135.2 of Alexandromys fortis. NCBI lineage: Eukaryota > Metazoa > Chordata > Mammalia > Rodentia > Cricetidae > Alexandromys > Alexandromys fortis. The sequence continues at coordinate 6,090,095 of NW_026067985.1, read as the reverse complement.
AATTCATTTTAAATTTTATTTGCAAAGATCCGTGTCCAAAGACTGACACATTTTGAAGGAGTTGGTGGGGCTTCAACACGTGCTTTAAGCCCCTAGCATAACTGACACCCTACAGTGACTGAGTTGGGATTACCCCCCCATTCTGAGTGACAGAACTCAACATGATGCTCATGCCCTGGGTCAGGATTAGGATGGAGCCTTAAAATCAAGGGCAGCAGCCTGGTGATGAACCTACTGGGAACTCCAAGGCAGGACAGAACCTCCCAATAGCTCAAGCATCAAGGTTGAGCAGGGACCTCTGCATCAGGGCCGTCAGGGCCTGGCCCCTTATGCACCAAGCATCTGAGGATCTTGTCCTTTCTATCAAGATCTTCCCAAGACACCCAGTGCAACCAGGCCCCTCCAACCAGCGGAGACACTATTTCTGGGGCAGGCAATGAGCTTTGCTTTGTGTCGTTGTAAAGTCCTTGAATGTCTCTATCATATGACTAGGACTGAGAAGCTTCAAGCACACCCTATATGCACACACACACACATGCACGTGCTTATGCATATACATAGCCCATCAATTAGCTTCCCAGAACAAAGAAAATCCACTTTAACATAATTTGCTTCCTAGATGCTGAAACAGCAAGCAATTTTTAAAGGGCACCTTCTTTTAATTACAAACAAAATTTTTAAGTGTTGCCCCTGGGCCATCTGCAGCAGCTAAGAGAAGAGTTGTGGTCACAGGATCCACGGTGCTCATGTCCACTGGCTCTTATATGTGAGGTTCCCAACTCTGCCAAGAAAACTGCCTCCCAGGATGTTGGGCAGGGTGTGGGACACCGGAGTAGGTATCAGGTGGGGGTCTTCAATGTCATTAGAAGCTATAGGTGTTTATTGGGATAGGTACTAAGGTGTGGGCTGTCCTCCCCAGCTGTGTAGACCATGTACTGTGTAGACTGTGTACATTTCAGGTCCTCTCTCCTGAAAAGAAGGACTTTTTAGACATTAGTCAGACCTAGGCTCCTAGGGCACTGGAGACCACAGTCCTAGGCTACTCTGGAACTATGGAAGTCATACAGGTTCTTAACCTTTGGGCAAACCACTGCCTGGCTATCCTCTCAGCTCCACTCATATGTACAAGGAACAAGGAAGCACTGGCTGGGAAGACCCAGAGTGCCTGAAACACACGTCCAGTCCTCATTCACAGGGCCTCAGACTGCATAAAACCGAGATTTAATGTAACACGTGTGTGCAAGACGTGGTCCTCCAAGCCACGCTTCTGCTCATCTGAGCCCCATAGTAGTCAGCCTACCACCGATGCTGTTTTCCCATGTGAGAAATAAGAACACTGAGGTGTAGAAAGCAAGATTCCATCTGGTGACAACCCAGCTAAAAAGGGAGACCTAGCAAATTAGAATTGAAAGTGAATTTGGTAAACTTTTTGGACTCGTCAAGATAGGAGAGATATGAAGTGTTTTCTCTGAATTTGTCAAATGTACTAGACATTGTTGATTTTTTTATTGCCTATATATAGTGCATATAGTTATTTTACTTAATGTATATAGTTTTCCTTTTTTAAATTTATTTATTTCATATGCATTGGTGTTTTGCCTTCATATATGTCTGTGTGAGGGTGTTGGATCCTGTGGAACTGGAGGCACAAACAGTTGTGAGCTGCCATGTGGGTGCTGGGAATCGAACCCTGGTCCTCTGGAAGAGCAGTCAGAGCTCTCAACTGCTGAGCTATCTCTCCAGCCCCAAAATGGAACTGTTTTTTTTTTTTTTTTTTTCCTGTTTGTGTTTTTTGAGACACTGTGTAGCCCTGACTATCCTGGAACTCATTCTGCAGACCAGGCTAGCCTCAAACTCACAGAGATCCACCTGCCTCTGCCTCCTGAGTGCTGGGATTAAAGGTGTGTGCCACCACTGCCTGGCATAGTTTTTCTTATATTACTTATAACCTTTTGTATTTTAGACCAAAAGGGGAAATATTTTTTGTGTTTTAATAAAGTTTGCCTGAAGATCAGAGTGCAAAGCAGCCACACTGTTCAGCCTTGCAGACCAGGCAGTGGTGGCACACTCCTCTAATCCCAGCAGCCACACTAGTTAGCCATGGAGGCCAGGCAGTGGTGCCTATCTTTAATCCCAGCGCTAGAGAGGAATCTAAGATGCAAGGAGATAGATCTCACTCTAATTCTCAGTCTGAGGGTTCCTGGAGACAGGCTCACCCATTTTTTCTGAGGTAGAGGTAAAAGCCAGTGGCTGACTGCTTTGCTTTTCTGATCTTCAGTTCGAAACCCTCTTCCCCCCTAAAAAAGAGAAACCTAGGATGTGGGCCCAAACAGTTTGGGATCAAAAGGAAAGCAAAGGCAGACAGAGTTAGAGAGACAGACAAACAGAGAGACACAAACGGATAAATGGACAAGATAAGGAGACAAATGAAACAGAAATAACAAGAAGGCAAAAGACAGGAACCTTAAAAGGAGGAAGGATCACATCACGGCTGGGAGCCTGAAGAATGAGGTATTCTTGTTGAGTGGACCCCCTACCTGACCTTCAGCTGCTCCCTAAGCCAAGCCTCTGCTGGTCAAGGCTGGCCTGCTGCCAGTTTGAAAGGGAGGTCCTCCCTCCTGGCTAGGCCTCTAGAGCCGGCATGGAAGGTAGACTGCTGTCACCTTGTGGTCATATCAGGTTCTACATGCCTGGCGCCCATAGGTGCCTGTGCTCCCCTCACCAACACTTTCCTGCAGGTCCCTGGTGCTTACTCTATGCAACCAGAAGAGGCGACATTGGCCTTGCTTCTGGCAAACCGTAGGGTTCTTGAGATCTCAAATTTCTTGCCAGCTTCTCCATCTGTCCAGGACGTGGCCCAGGGCTCTCCACCTATGGGACCCGTCAGTTTAGGGGATTCTTATTTCTAGTTTGAAGGGAACCTTCAGGGACCCTCCTCTCCCTGTGTCTGACTAGAGATCCACTCCAGGGACTGAGAGCTTGTGATGGCTAGGCCTTCCTCTAGAAAAATACTGGTCTGGTCTCCAGTGTCCTTCGGAGGTAGGAATTAAGTGGAAGCATCCAATGTGTTCACACAGTCACAAGCAGGGGACAGTTCAGCAAAGTAACCATGTGCTGCCATGAGCTACAGGCCAAAGGAGACTTGGCGTTCAACCTAAATGTCACCTCCATTTGATACTCGACCTGAAGACCATGCTGTGTCTGCAAGGCCAGGTCTCTAGTTCTGGAAAAACAAACAAGAAAGAAAGAAAGAAAGAAAGAGAGAGAGAGAGAGAGAGAGAGAGAGAGAGAGAGAGAGAGAGAGAGAAAGAAAAAAGGAAGAAAGAAAAAAACAGGCTTTGGCAGGATGACACATGGGCCCCATCCATATTTTTCAGGAGGGAGAACAGTTCTGAGGCAGTTTAGACTGCCTTGGCACCTACAACACACACATACATACACATGCACCAGGCTAACCTCAAACTCGGAAATCCAGCAAGCTCTGCCTCCTGAGTGCTGGAATTAAAGGTGTACATACCACGCCCAGCTTAGGTTGGCCAGCAAATGTGACAACTGTCTGTGGTGACAGGTGAAGGCCCTGCCACTCCCTAGGACAACTGACACATTTAGTGTCTGTCTCCCATCTGTAAACTGGTCCAGCAGAGGCACCTGTTTGTAGGACTGACATGTGGTTGGTATTCAGTGTGGGTTCTACAGTGGAAGTTTACCCCAGCCAGGCTGGTAAGTTTCACACGGAAATACACAGAGCCAATTGGCTATAGACACAGGAAGGCCCGGAGAGCACATCCTCCTACGGGGAACGGTAGTCAGTCCTGTCAGTCACTAATGTAAGGACACAACCCTTATCAGGGAGTGGAGATGTGACTACAAGTGTCAAGTCAGAGGGCCTCTCAGGAAGTCTTCTTCAGACCTAATTGGATTTAGTTGTAAAGAGATAAAAAAATGTTACTTTGTATCAGCAAGGCATCTTTTTCAGGGGGGATGGAGCCCATGAAAGGGGGAAGTTTGGAGAGGTGTGGAAGGAAAGAGCTGGGCAGTAATAGACTTTGGAATAAAATCCTGACAGATCCAAATTGATTCTGAAGCCTGAGAAAATTGAGTGCAGAGGAAATTAGATTTATGCGCTGTAAAATGTAACTGCTTCTTGGTATCTACCAAAAGCTGTTAAAATGGTAATCTTTAGAGATGTATAGAAATTGTGGGTGAATAGACCAAGGAACCATCTAGGGAACGAGCTGCCTCTGAGGAGACACATATATAGCACTACCACAATGAGTAACATACAGCAAATACTGTGTTCGTTCAAAACATGTAGAAGCATGTGTTAAACCAAAGGCTCTTGGTAACTTTCCCATCTGCATGTTCTCGGGAATTTGGGGGTTATGGGATGCAGCATGGACCTACCAGTACCTGTACTGTGAAGGTTCACCTTTCCTGCTTGGGATATGGAGGACTGGCTCTACTTCATCAGCTGGACCAAGGCTATTGTTCAGGAGAGAATCTGTGATCTGCCACTCTGTTGGGGATAGAAATCCTGGGGGAACCTTATTCCTAACCCTTTCACCAGAAGAGAGTCCACCAGATTTGCAATGGCTTCCCAGACATCCCCATCTTGTTTCTTTTTACTATTTCTGAGGAACATAGAAAATAAGGAGTTTGGGACATGCCTATAAAACAGCTTTAGATCTTTGTGCCATGAAATAGGAGTAGAGACACAGACCCTCATTCTCGTTAGGAGTGTATGAGTCAAGCAGGGGCATACTGAGCTGTGTAACAAATAGCTCCCACACTACATGAAGCACATAAAGGTATGCTTCTTCTTTTCTTTTCTTCCCTTTTTTTTTTCAAGACAGGGTTTCTCTGTAGCTTTTGAACCTGTCCTGGAACTAAGTCTTGTAGACCAGGCTGGCATCTAATTCAGAGATCAGCCTGCCTCTGCCTCCCGCGTGCTGGGATTAATGTGTCAGCAGCAAGTTGCCTTTACTCTCGGTAACTACTGAAGACCAGAGACCCAGGGCTCACTCCCACGGCCACCAAAGCAGGTTCATAGTTAAGTCTAATGTCTAGAGAACAATAAAATACGGTCCTGTGTGTCTGTCTCACAAAGGAGATCAAACTGTCTGTGTACAGCTCTTATAACTCCTAGGGTCAACATCTGGACCATATCTACTCCCTCTGCCCAAATGTTTTGACCCCCAAATTGTGGCAACAGAAGTCAATGGAACTTGCATTTGGTAGCTTGTCATAAACTAAAGGCTTGGGCTCCATGCTCATAGCTGGTAGCCCTGGGAACAGAGCCTCCCCCCACCCCACATTCCCATCTGTCTTTCTCTGTGTGTGTCTTTATCTGTTGTGGAGACCCAAAAATGTGAGCCTATTTCTACCTTGTCTGAAGGTCAGAGAGTTCAAAGTTGTTGACAATTGTGACTATACATCCTAACCTAGGGTGTGGCCACTTATGTTTTGGATATTAAGATGGCCCATAGAGTTAGATCCACTCTACTCTGACCAATGGTCAGGAAATTTAAGCATACTTCTGCACCTTCTTTTGAAATAGTTTGACCTTGGGAGTGGCTACCTTCAGGATACTTGATCTAGGGTGGGTTCATTGACTAAACTACAGAATGCTAATGAATTAGTATCTCAAAGTATTGAAGCAATTAACTGTTCTAGTTGTCCTTTGTATCATGTTAAAGCAGTCTTTTGTCTTCTCCATTGTATTGTAGTATAAAAGTTATGGAAAATTAAATGCAGGTGATTTTAGTATTTACTGGAACTCCCTCCTGGTACTAGCCTATGTTTTCTGTTTTATTATTTTCACTCACATCTTCATACTCCTTACTAATTTTTCTAATCGCCATGCCTGGTAAGTGCTATCTTTGTCAAAGCTGGTCTCCAACAATCTGTCTGTCTCTATTCCTTATTCAGTCTTCATCTCTCTTCTCTGTCTCTGTCTCGCTCTTCTGTCTCTGACTCCTTATCTCTGTCATCTCCCACCTACCTCCTCCCAATCCCCAGAGCCTTGAGACATCAAAGCCTGTCGGAGCCCGTGTGGGTCCAACACAGATTCTCTAACTAGACTGGACCGGAGTCGCGAGGAATAATCAGACACAACTTACACGGTCATCATGGAAAAGGCCAGACTCCTCCTTTATTGTCCAAACATCTTATATACCCACACCAAATGAGCGGGAACACACAAAGGCTGTTGCCTAGGCAACCAGGTGCCTGGGCTCTGGTCAAGTCCGCATCTAGCAGTCAGGTAGGCCCTGAATTAGCATCTCTATAAGACAACCTCCAAATTGCATGAGGAAAGAAGCCCCAAATGTCCTGACCAGTTTCAGTCAACACCTCTTCTCAGGTAATCCACACTTTAACAAAAGAAGCTAGGAGCAAGACATCCTGGCTTTTGTTAAGGGCACAGACAGCTTGTCTGAGCTATGTAATCAGCTCAAACTGGGGCAATGGCTTTTGTGTAATCTCGAAATATGTGCCCACAATCCACTCTCTTATTAATTTTAATAAACCCTGTGCTTCTGCAACAGGACAGATACGCCGCATCTGCCTTGGGCAAAGTCCTCTTCATTTACCCAAATTTTCCCATCATTGGAACAGGCATCTTTTATGCAAGCCCCTGTCTTAGGCATCTGGGGAGAAGAAGCTTCAAACCCGTCACTGACTGCCGACCTCTGTAAAGAGAAGAGATTAGTGGAGATAAATATACTTTTCAGGCCCTGTGTATCAGCCATATCTTGTCAGGATGCATCACAATGCTTTATGTATAATTATGCTCCCAAAGACTATATTCTCCTATCTTAAAGGAGAGTAGAATCACCTGAGTTGAAGATGTTTCTTCCGCTGGTACAGAACATCAGAGTTTACTTTCTCAGCATGCGTATCAACTCTCAACATTCATCGTCACAACCTCTTTCAGCCAACTGTCAATCACAGCAACTCACTCACAATCATGATTTTTCCACACCATCATTGGTCAATACCGATCTTTAAATTTCTAATACCGTGATTTCATATTTAGCCAGTCAAAACCAGCTCTCCCAATTTTCATAATTTCATGTTTGGTTGGTCATTACCAACAATCATGACTTTTCCATATTACCGGTCAATACGGATCTTCCGATTTTTCATATCATTTCATATTTAGCCAGTCAGTACCAGCTCTCCAAATTATTCATAATTTCATATTTAGCCAGTCAAAACCAGCTCTCTGATTATTCATTTCACATTTAGCCGATCAAAACCAGCTCTCCGATTATTCATTACATATTTAGCTGGTCAAAACCAGCTCTCCAATTATCATAATCTCATAATTTTCTTTACCATAAATTCATATTCCTTTCGGTCATTACCGATGTATTTAGCACCACTGGTCATTACCAGATTTTTCCCATCACCTTATATACATCTGTAAATATCAGGTTATTACCATTAAGAGCACAATACCATTTGCTGTTATTAAATCTCATTTTCAGTCTCTGTGTAGCTGTTAAAACCTCAGTCTGTTCCTTTGTTAAGTGAAAGGGGGGTTTTAGACATACTTTATTTTACATCTTTCTTTCCCTGAGGGGAAAGCTTAGGTCTTAGTTCTTAGGTTTAATATTTTATTCGAAATGAGTCCTGTCCCATAAACTGAGAACACTCAAATGTTCAGTTTGTATCTTAGTTCTGAAGCAACAGGTTTCACACCACAGCCAGCAGCAGACACTGCAGTCAGCTCATCTCATCAGGATCTCTTTGTCCGAATTCTCTTTGTAGTGCTGTGAGTTGCCGGTCCGGTCTCTGTGGGCTGGGTTACTGGATTCCTTCTGGAGCCGATTTCTTTCTGTTCCTTCTGTGGCGCGGTTGTCAGTACGCTGTCTCCAGGTCCGTTGTCCTTCTGCTAAATGCATCGAATTAGACGTTCTGGAAGCCATCTCGCTTGGTTTTCGTCCTGTGAGAAAACACAGACATGCCCACGACCTGGATGGGGTCGGGTCCCTTCCAAGTCCCGCTGCTAGGATCTTTCCATTTGGCTTTAGCAAATGTGGTTTTTGTACCATTATGCCACAATCTGTCCGCAGCTGATAGCTCATGGACATCTGTATTTAGAAAGTTTAGCGTAAACAATGCATGATTTAAGGCATTGTGTGGCGTCTGAGGATACAACTCCCCTGTCTTTATTTTTTGGAGTTGTGTTTTCAAGGAGCGGTGTGCACGCTCCACAATTCCTTGTCCTTTAGGATTATATGGAATACCAGTCTTATGAACAATATTCCATTGAGTACAGAATCTTTGAAAAGCTTTGTTAACATATCCAGATCCATTGTCCGTCTTTATTATCTTTGGGGTTCCCATACATGAAAAGCATTTTAAGCAATGAGTTATTACATGCTTGGCAGCTTCTCCAGTTTGTGCTGTGGCCATTATGAATCCTGAGTAAGTATCAATTGTCACATGCACATATCTCAATTTTCCAAACTCAGTAATGTGAGTTACATCCATTTGCCATATATGATTTGGAAGCAGTCCTCGAGGATTTACCCCCAAATGAGGCACAGGTAGATATTGTGGGCATCTTTCACATTGCTTAACAATTTGTCGAGCAGCTTCTCTGGTCAACTTAAATTGTTTTCTTAAACTTAAGCTGTTTTGATGATGCAAAGCATGTGACTGCTGTGCAAGTTCAACCTGAGATATAGCAATTATTTTTGTAAGTTCGTCAGCTAGAGCATTACCTTCAGCTAATGGACCAGGAAGACTTGAATGCGCTCTGATATGTCCCACAAAACATGGTAACTTTCTACACTGTATGGCTTTCTGAATCTGCTGAAACAATATTTTAACTTGTTCATTTCCAGTTGCTATATAAGACACTGTTTCAAGGATTCTTAATGCTTCGTAAATATACCGGCTATCCGTATATAAATTGAAAGCCTTATTATCAAAATTCTTAAATACAAGAGCTACAGCCCGAAGTTCAACTATTTGAGCTGAAGCGGGTTCTGTCTGTACCACATGTCCTTTGCCATTGACAACATAAGCAGCTTTTCCATTAGATGAGCCATCAGTGAAAATCAACAAAGCATCCTTTAAGGGATTCTTTGCTACTATTTTAGGAAAAATGAATGAATGCTGTTGTGCAAACTGCAGTAACTGGTCAGCTGGGAAAAGATTATTAATCTGACCTTGAAACTGTGCAAATGCAATTGCCCATGAGTCACTATTTTGAAATAACCATTCAATTTGCTGCTTAGTGTAAGGAACATTGATTACAGCTGGTTCTTTACCAAAATATTTTCTAGATTCCATTCTGCTCTTCTGTGCTAAGCATGCTACTGCTTCAAAATAAGGATTTAATACTTTTGCTGGTGATACAGGCAGATGCAGCCATAAAAGTGGTCCGTTCTGCCATAAGACTGCTGTAGGAGTCAGCCTTGTAGGTAAAATACACGCTTGCCATGTCTGGCTGTAATCAATATAGCACACCTGCTGTTCCTGTATAGCCTGCTCTATCTGTGAGAGAGTCTGTCTGGCAGCTTCTGAAAGCTGCCTGCTAGAATTTGGATCACTGTCTCCTTTAAGTATCTCACTTAAGGGCTCAAGGTCTCCTGTAGGAAACCTCAAATAAGGTCTTAGCCATTGTATATCTCCTAATAGCCTTTGAAAGTCATTAAGAGTCTTTAAGTCATCTTTCCTGATTTCTATCTTTTGAGGCTTAATTTCTTTGGGGTATAACATATGACCTAGATATTGAAAAGGTGGGTGCCTCTGTACTTTCTCAGGAGCGATAACCAAACCTGCATGGCTTAGACACTGCTGTAACAATCCATATGTCTCTAGTAAAGTATCTTCATTTCTATGAGCCAACAAGATGTCATCTGTGTAATGAATTGCGTACACCTGCGGAAATTGATTTCTAACTTCCTGTATAGCTTGGGCTACAAATTTTTGGCATAATGTCGCACTATTTAACATACCCTGGGGTAAGACATTCCATTGATACCTCCTCATTGGCTCTTTGAAATTAACTGAAGGAATGCTAAAAGCAAATCTTTGACAGTCTTGTGGCGCTAAAGGAATTGTATAAAAACAATCTTTCAAGTCTAAGATAATCTTATGAGTGCCTTTTGGAATGGCTGCCGGGGACGGCAATCCTGGCTGTAATGCTCCCATTGGCTGCATGGTTGCATTAACCTCTCTTAAATCCTGAATTAATCTCCATTTTCCCGATTTCTTTTTAATAACAAAAATTGGAGAGTTCCATGGAGAATTAGATGGTGAAATATGTCCACTATCCAGCTGTTCCTGCACTAACTGCTGGGCAGCTTGCAATTTTTCTTGTGTTAGAGGCCACTGACTCACCCATACAGGCTCATCACTTTTCCATATTATCGGGTCTGCATGGAGTGCAGGTCTTTCAGTGACCTCTCCTAAAAATACCCTAATCCTGCTCTAGAAGGTCTACTGTCCGATACGACAGGCTCTACCTTTCCCTTATTATCTTTTCCTAGACCTTGATTAGGTAATAATCCTTGTTGAAACATCTGATTAGTAACAGCCATGCTGGGAGAATATAAATATACTCCCATTCTGGACATGATATCTCTGCCCCATAAGTTCACAGGTAAATGGGGAATAATATACGGCTTAAAGGTTCCTTCATGTCCTTCCTCATCTTTCCAATGCAGTTCATTGCTACTTTGTTCAGGATTTCTAGTCTGACCGATTCCTTGTAACTGTGTAATAGTCTCTGTTTTTGGCCACTTAGAAGGCCACTGACTGGCGGTTATGACGGAAGTATCCGCGCCAGTATCCAGGAGGCCAGAAAATCTTTTTCCATTTATAAACAAAGTGAGTTCTGGTCTCTGAGGACCTATGGTCTGTACCCAAAATGCATCAGATGAACCAAATCCATCTTCTCCTCTCTTTTCCTTTTTTAAGACCTCAACATAAAACCAACAATACTTAACCTCATATAAGAAAAATTTTTAGAATTAACACTTAAATGCACTGGCACAACTCTAACACAATCTCAGTGGCATACACATTGAGAAACAATTAACCAGATCCCTTGAACTGAGAAGTTTCTGTATAGCAAAGGACTTAATCAACATGATTGACACAACAGCCTATACAATCACTAATCATTAATCCACTCCAAAAACATACAAAGAACTCTGGAAATTAGTCACCAAAAGAACAACCAATCCATTAACAATAAATGCAACAGACCTAAACTGAAAACTCTTAATAGATGAACTTAAAATGACTGAAAACATTCAAAAATTGCTCAAATATATATAACATCCTTAACCATTAGAAAACTGTAAATCCAAACAACTCCAAGACTCCATCTTATCTCTGCAACATGACCAAGATCAAAAACACTACTCACAACTTACGTTTAAGAGAAACTCCTCCACTGCTGTTGAATTCTCAGAAAATTAGGCAACAAAGTATAAAACTCAGCTATACTTCTTTTGGGCCTATATACAAAAGATGCTCAAACATACCACAAGGACACTTGCTCAACCAAGTTCACAGGAGAATTACTTTACCATACACAGAATCTGAAAACAACTCAAATGCGTCTCTTCTACTTACATCGTAAACGAGATAGCCACAAATCCCATTAATACTTTTGAGTAACTAACCACACAAATTGAAAAACCTGTATAACAAGAACTTTTAAATCTCTGAAAAAATCAATTCAAGCCATCAGAAAATGGAAAGATCTCCTATTCTCTTGTAAAAACAGCGCCAACACAGCAAAATTGACAATGTTACTGAAAGCAATCTACAAATCTAATGCAAATGCCCATTAAACTTGTAACAAAATTCTTTAGACTTTGAAAAAAACAATCCTCAACTTTATGAGAAAAGACAAAAACTCAGGATAGCCTAAACAATCTTAAAATCCTGTACAATCAAGGAACTTCCGAATGCATCACAATCTCTGACTTTAAACTGTACTACAGAGCCACAGTACTGAAATCAATCCACCTTGGATACAAATTCACTTGCCTACAAACAGCAGACTTTTCACAAAAAGGCAAAAATGTGAAATGAGAAAGCATTTTAACCTGCTTATCTCAGAGGCTACCTTAATTTAAACCTCTTTTTCTTTCAGTTGAAGCTGCGCTGCACGGCAGGGGGTAGGACACAGGCTCTCTTTGTTAGACTGCCTTCCTGAGCTCTGGCGGGCGGATTTTTAACTATCTTATTTTAACTTGTAAATCATAAAATTAGGAGAATTTTTGAATCCTCCCCTCTGTTCTATAGACTGTGTGAGGTTAAATTTGCTCTCTAAACTTACCTTTGCTCCTCCTTGCCTATTACTTACAGGTGGGTTAGATTAACTGGCTACTGTGAGCACGTGGCACCTCAGCCTCTGCAGCAACTTGGTGATTCTTAGGCCAAAAGTCATTTTTCCTTTACCTTTTCTACTCATTTAGCAATCAATAAAAGTTGCAATTCTGCGTCTATCACACTTACAGATTCTCAATAACTCTGCCATTGTTCTGCTCCATTCTAACTTAAGTTACCAATATATTTACCCTTATCCTATATTTAACTTATTTACAAATTTTTACACCCGATTTAAATTTTGTCCCGCTTTTCTACATTTCTTTCTCTATTCTACATCTCTAGTTCTGAGCGCTCACTACTCACGCATCCACCGATTTCTTCTCACGGGTTCCTCACATCTGGTCACCTCTTCTTTGCTTTTTGGGGAGCGCCAATAAGCCTCAAGTTTTCCTCCATCCATTCTCCGGTTTCCTTCTTCCTCCGGCCTTCGTCTCCGGGTCCCGTAGTCAGCTCCAGTTGTCTTTAATCTTGGGTTTCAGTGGTCAGCCCCACGTTATGGCGCCATTATGTTGGAGCCCTTGTGGGTCCAACACAGATTCTCTAACTAGACTGGACCGGAGTCGCAAGGAATAATCAGACACAACTTACACGGTCATCATGGAAAAGGTCAGACTCCTCCTTTATTGTCCAAACATCTTATATACCCACACCAAATGAGCGGGAACACACAAAGGCTGTTGCCTAGGCAACCAGGTGCCTGGGCTCTGGTCACCTCCGCATCTAGCAGTCAGATAGGCCCTGAATTAGCGTCTCTATAAGACAACCTCCAAATTGCATGAGGAAAGAAGCCCCAAACATCCTGACCAGTTTCAGTCAACACCTCTTCTCAGGTAATCCACACTTTAACAAAAGAAGCTAGGAGCAAGACATCCTGGCTTTTGTTAAGGGCACAGACAGCTTGTCTGAGCTACATAATCAGCTCAAACTGGGGCAATGGCTTTTGTGTAATCTCGAAAGATGCGCCCACAAAAGCCTGATGCTCTGTGATGTTTTTCTGCATAGCCTGAGCTGGCTGAGACTTCTTGTGGGGTGGAACCTGAAGGGATCGGCCCCCTGCTGTAGCTTCCATCTCTCTGTGAAAATCACTGGCTCCATAGACCCTTCATCCAGCAACTGATGGAAACAGAGGCAGAGCTCTGCATCAGAGCACCTGACTGACATCCCAAAGTCCAGTTGAAGAGTGGGATGAGTGAGAATATGAGCAAAGAGGTCAAGACCACGATGGGTACACCAACTGAAACAGTTTACCTAAGCTAATGGGAGCTCACCAACTCCAGTCAGACTGGGAAGGAACAAGCATAGAACAAAACAAGACCCTCTGAATATGAGTGACAGTTGCATGGCTGGGGCAAACGGAGGGGCCACTGGCAGTGGATTTATCCCTACTGCTTCTACTGGCTTTTTTGGAACCTGTTCTCTTTGTATGAGTACCTTGCTCAGCCTAGATATAGTAGAGAGGGCCTTGGACCTTCCCCAAAGCAATGTTCCTTACCCTTTCTGAGAAGTGGATAAAGGGTCGGCTGGAGGGGTAAGTGAAGGGAATGGGAGGAGGGGGAGTGGGCACTGGGATTGGTATGTAAAATGAAAAAAAGATAGTGTTTTCTTTAGGAGGACCAATGGAGCCGAATAGAAGACCCGAATATCAATCCACACATCTTTGAACACCTGACATTTGATAAAGAAGCAAAAAAATATAAAATGGAAAAAAGAAAACATATTTAACAAGTGGTGCTGGCATAACTGGATATCAACATGCAGAAAAGTGAAAATAGACCCGTATCTATCACCATGCACAAAACTCAAGTCCAAATGGATCAAAGACCTCAACATAAAACCGGCCACACTGAGCCTTATAGAAGAGAAAGTGGGAAGTACACTTGATCGCATTGGCACAGGGAACCACTTCCTAAATAGAACCCCAGCGGCACAGACACTGAGAGAAACAATTAATAAATGGGACTTCCTGAAACTGAAAAGCTTCTGTAAAGCAAAAGACATGGTCCACAAGACAAAACGACAGCCTACAGAATGGGAAGAGATCTTCACTAACCCCACATCAGACAGAGGTCTGATCTCCAAAATATACAAAGAACTCAAGAAATTGGTCATCAAAAGAACAAATAATCCAATAAAAAAATGGAATACAGACTTAAACAGAGAACTCTCAACAGAGGAAATTAAAAATGGTTAAAGACACTTAAGGAAATGTTCAACATCCTTAGTCATCAGAGAAATGCAAATCAAAACAACTCTGAGATTCCATCTTACACCTGTAGGAATGGCCAAGATCAAAAACACTGATGACAACTTATGCTGGAGAGGTTGTGGGGTAAAGGGAACACTTTTGCATTGCTGGTTGTAATGCAAGCTGGTACAACCCCTTTGGATGTCAGTGTGGCGATTTCTCAGAAAATTAGGAAACAACCTTCTTCAAGACCCAGTAATACCACTTTTGGGTATATATCCAAAGGATGCTCAATCGTGTCACAAGAACATGTGCTCAACTATGTTCATAGCAGCTTTGTTTGTCATAGTCAGAACCTGGAAACAACCTAAATGTCCCTCGATTGAAGAATGGATAAGAAAAATGTGGTACATTTACACAATGGAGTACTACAAAGTAGAAAAAAGTAACAATTGCTTGAATTTTGCAGGAAAATGGATGGAGCTAGAAAACATTATTTTGAGTGAGGTAACCCAGACACAGAAAGACAATTATTGCATGTACTCACTCATAGGTGGTTTTTAAACATAAAGCAAAGAAAGCCAGCATACAAACCACAATCCCAGAGAACTTAGACAACAATGCAGATACCAAGAGAGACTTACATAGATCTAATCTGCATGGGAAGTAGAAAGTAGAAAAAGACAAGATCTCCTGAGTAAATTGGGAGCATGGGGACCTTAGAGGAGGATTGAAGAGACGAGGGTAGAGGCAGGGAAGGTAGCAAAGAAAAATGTAGAGCTCAATAAATATCAATAAAATAAAATAAAATAATTAAAAAACAAAAAAAAGATAGTGCTTTCTTTAAAAGAAAGAAAGAAAATTAATGGCTCATGAACCCACTAGTTCTGGAACGGGAGAAACAAAGGTGGGAACTGATGTACAACAGACAGTGCTCTAGGCCTGAGGTGTGCATCAGGGAAGAAAAAAGTCACAGGGGGGACAATTCTTGTTTCTTCTTGAAATGGATTAATAAAAATGCTGCGGATCCCCCAGTAGCTGCAGTGGCAGAAATGCTGCAGGTCCCCAAGCAGTGGCAGGCAATGGGCCATGTGGTGGCAGGCAGGGGGCAGCAGATCCTCAGAGCAGCCAGTTTCAGGCAGGAACAACCACAGGTCTCTGAAGGCCGCTGATCCCAGGAGGCAAGCCATGTGGTAGGAGCAGACAAGAGACAGATGGATAGGCATGCCATGCAGAGTGAGGTTGGATATTCATTAAGTGGGTTATGGAGGGGAAGGGAAAGGGGGAGACGAGGAGAGAGAGAAAGAGAGAGAGGGAGAAACAGAAGCTGCCTCTTTGAGTGGGAGAAGGAAAAGAGGAAGAGAGTCAGGCTGCTAGCAGGAAGGAAGATCTACCTGCCTCAGCAGGTGGGGGAGGAGTGGTCTTGGCTTATCTCTTAAAGAGACAGAACAAATCATTACATTCTGATTTCCTATTTCCTGGTTGCAAGAGGGAAGGCAACAGAGTCTGGTGTCAACAAGTTAACAGAGTCTGGTGTCAACAAGTTCTTGCACAGTGGGGGTATGAGTTTAGCCAGATAGAAAGAATGCATAGGGAAGCTGACATTTGAAGAATATGAGAACTGAACGAAGCAAGGGTCTTGGAGAACAGCATCTCTAGCAGAGGGACGAGCCAGTACAAACACCCTGAGACAGGAGCAGCCAGGGTGTTCAAAGAACAGCCCAAGGTGGCTAAAGGAGAGGAAGAGAATAGGATAGGGACACGGGATGCAGGAGGCGGTGGTCATAAAGACAAAGCTGATGGGACAGCATTGTGAAGCCATGAGCAGAAAACAAATGCGAGATGACTTGGGTCTTCTTAGGAAACTTCTCTTGCTGCTGGAGACGGAGCATGGGTCCGTCAGTAGCTACAGCCAAAGAAATTGCTCCTGGATTAACAGCATTAAACATATAGGAATCAGCTCACACATTGTGTGGATTAGGAAGTAGGTTACTTCCATCCAGATCCTTGAGTTCAGGGTCCTGGAGTCAGCAGGGGCTGGGGTAGCCTCTAATGGCAACTGGGGAAAGAAGACATGTCTCCTCCTCACACAGGACAGCTTACAACTGGCTCACTGGCTCTGACCCCAGATGAGAGTGCCTGGGCAGGAAAGTAGAGCCAGGATCCCATAACTATCCCCCTTCGCTGAGCTTTTGTTTGTGAGTAGCAACATGAGTCCCCCCTGCTTCTTGCCTCCCCAAGAACTACAAGAACGCACAAACAGATGAAGTCCCAGGGCCCCTTGAGACTGCACACTGACGACTGGGAAAGAAGAGCTGCAGACCGGCTCTGCTGCACGGTCCCTACCTGAGACGGCGGCGGGTCCCTACCTGAGATGGCGGCGGGTCCCTACCTGAGACGGCGGCGGCTGCAGAAAGCAGCCAGATTCTTGTTTGTTCGTTTTGTTTTGTTGGGTTTTTTGTTTTGTTTTGTTTTCCAAGACAAGGTTTCACAGTGTAGCCCTGGCTGTCCTTGAACTCACTCTGTAGACCAGGCTGTCCTTGAACTTACAGAGATCCTCCACAGCCTCTGCCTCCTGAATGCTGAGACCTGAGCCACCACCGCCAGGCCGGACTCTATTTTTTGATGCCACGCACAACAGAACGTGGCATGTGAGGAGTGTCCACCCTTTAGCATAAAGATGGGGTTGTCACAACAGGAAATAGAAACAGCCTTCCCCCACCCTGGAAAATAGCCGCTCCCGTGCAGAAGAATTCGATGGAACAGCACCCTGAACTCCTTTCTGCTTGACAGAGGCTGATAGACCTCAACAGAGAAACACACATCTCAATCAATACCCAACTCTAATCCAAAGCAGCCCTCCTGTCAGTAAATAAGGAAATCTCCACTTGGGGCAGACTACCTGGGCTCAAGCCCCTGTCCAGCCCTAACCAATCAAACCTCCCACTAATTGTTTTAGGGAAGAGGCGTGGCGGAGGGCTCCTAATGGGGCTTTAAGGATAGAGACAATAACCCCACTCCAGCTGTTGCCCGGGGCAACTGCACAAAGGGCTTTAGCTCACACTGAGATTGGATTACCCGGCTGGTTATTCGTCCACACGCGTTCATCCTGACCCACCCAAGGTGGAGAGGGGGTTTAGCAGCTCTGTCACAGCCCACAAATGCAACCAAGAATTTATGTGGGAAACGTGCAGCTGGATGACGGGAATCCATCTCTGTCAGTTTCCGCTTCCTCGGTGACCTTCCCTGAGCTAATCTGCTCAGGATCCAGGAGGGAAGCTAACTCTGAGAAACTGAGTCATAGCTAGATTTAGCTTTCAGGGGAGAAATTTAAGGCAGATTTGGCAGAATCTCATCTTTCTCGAGGGATGCTCTACTTGGGAAAAGAGAAGGCTGGCACAGCCCCACATAAAATGGTAGAGCTCCAATCTTCCTTCCTGCATTGGACCAGGCTTCCCCAACCTCAGCACAAGAAGCCAGGCCTTTTTACGGATCTGCAAGGCCTTGGTTTACATTTTCCCATGTTGCCTTCCTCGACCTGCCACTGTTTGACATCAACTGGCAATCAGTCTCCTGGCTGGCCCGCCTTGTCTTCTCATCCTAGAAGCTCCAGAAGTCAAGCTGTTGAAGGTTGCCTGGAAAGGAAGGAAAGGAAGAGGTATCCAGATGGAAGTATGTGCAGGCAGGAGACTGCTAATGAACAGGGGGGGAGCAGTCTTGTCCTCTCAGCCACGGGTCCGAGTTAGCTGGGAGGAATCAATATGGGATGGGAACTGTCAGCCGAGACAGTATTAGGGAGTATCAGAAAGCATGCCTTGGCCAGACTGAGATGGGCTCTGAGGATCCAAGGAGAATGTGGGTACTCAGCAATCCACCCTGTGCGGAGGAAAGAGATCAAGTTGAGGCCAGTGTGCTCTGTCATGGCCAGAGGGTCTATGCATTTCTATCTAATGCTCCTCCTAACAGCAATACCCCAATTGGATAGCAGTACCCCAAAAGGACTGCATAGAGGTAAAGGTACCCTGCAGGACCCACCAGACTGGGGCTCAGAGACTTTGGCAGAGCAACCTGCAACCAAATAGCAATGTGGAGACATTTCTCCTCCAGCCATCCTGCCAGGGCCTTTAGGGCTAACAGATGATCAAGGATTGGGTAAGTACGTGTGGTCTGGGTAAGTATTATTATGTCCAGATCATGGAGTACTCCCTCCCTGAGAACTGTTCTAGAAGGAAACACACAAGGGCCCAGGGTCCTGAGGCTGCCATGTAGCTGAACTCTCTCCACACTCATATGGGCCTCAGTGCATTGCCACAGTGTAACGCTGAGCGAGTGACCTAACCTGGCACCTGATTTCTGTATATGTAACACGGAGGTGCTAGTAAAACCATAGAGCCAGGAGGGGAAAAAAAAAAAAAAAAGATCACTCATGCAAGGCCACTTCAGCATTCTTGTCACCTGAGGACAACCACATAGAACCATGCTAGGATCTGCAGTCAGCTTTCTCTCCAGCAGGCCCACCAGGAGGCAAGTACTGAAGGAAGGGCAGGGTCCCAGACATTTCTACTGTGAGGGGGGGGGGGGGACCAGCTGTGAGGAAAGGAGCCTGAGGCCAAGGAGTGAAACCACGTTCCTTCCCTCACAGCTCCTGTGGTTACACAGCTCCTTGGTTATAAGAGACGCTCCAAGTGAAGATCCAGGGTAAAGATCTCACTTTTGGAAATACTACAAGAGAAACACCATTGTGATTTGCACAGGGCCAAGAGCCAGAGTACAACATCTGCTTCAGGGTCTGGGGAGGTCAGCTTCTGAATCTGTCCTGACCTCACTGTAAACTGATGACTATCTCCTAGCAGGCCTGAGTCAGAACACTGCCAACCAGGTAGAGCAAAACACTGATGACAACAGTTTCTATGATGAATCCCCACTTTCTCAGACTTGGTGCACAGCAGGCACTAACCATAAGCAAAATAACTGTTTTTCTACTGGTTCTGGACCAGCAAGCCCAGACTGAACCCTTTCGGTTTACAGTTTACAGTGTGTGCCACATCAGAAAAGATCAAAGACCTATTTTCTTTTCTAAAGATTTATTTATTATGTATACAGTGTTCAGCCTGCATGTATGCACTCAAGCCAGAAGAGGGCACCAGATCTCATTACAGATGATTATGCGTCACCATGTGGTCGCTGAGAATTGAAGTCAGGACATCTGGAAGAACAGCCAGTACTCTTAACCACTGAGCCATCTCTCCAGCCCCCAATCCCACCTGCTCCACCAAGAGCATCACCCAGCATACACCACTGAAATGGGACCAGAATGCCTCTCTTGAGGATGAATCACTCTTTGAGGTGCCGAGGTACTCAAAAGGGCGAGGCCAGGCACAGAACACTGAGCCCACTGTGCTTATGGACTAGTTGAGCCCACACCAGGAGGCAGCTAGGTATTGTAACAGGGCCCCAGACCTTAGCACAACTGACTCCATGATGAAAGTGCTATTCAGGCTGTAAAACTCAACATGTAGAAAGCACCACCTGCCAAAAAGAAAACAAAGACCTTATACATCTAAGTCCATGTTTATGAGAAAGTCTCTAAATGTATGTATGAAACTTGCTTTTTGGCTTCTAACTGTTCTTGTTAACTCAAGTATGTCGATCCAGCACATGGTTTTTGTGCTTAAAAATCCCACCCTGAGAAAAGCTCGGGGCTACACTGGGAACCCAAACACCTGGTGTAGTCACTGGCTGGTTAAAAAGGTTTTCTATTGACTTAAACCCATGTCCAAGCAGTCTTCTCTGGTGAATACCCCGTAACTATAGGTACCCACCCACATCCCTGAGAGGTGCTGGGAAGTCAGCATGACCCACCAGACACATGAGACTTCCGATAACCTCAG
Organism: Alexandromys fortis; assembly: GCF_014885135.2. Lineage (NCBI taxonomy): Eukaryota > Metazoa > Chordata > Mammalia > Rodentia > Cricetidae > Alexandromys > Alexandromys fortis. The sequence goes on along the minus strand of NW_026067985.1, from coordinate 6,069,653 downwards.
TCCCAAGCCTCTGACCAGCCAAGAGCAGACGAGCCGCCGCTTCAGTAGTCAGGTCACACTGGGGATCTGTGTTACACTAAGCACCAGCATCGCTTTCAGGGGGCATTTCCTGGATGAGCTGGAACTTGTTTGTTTGTTGATTGTTTGATGTTTTTGTTTTTCGAGACAGGGTTTCTCTGTAGCTTTGGAGCCTATCCTGGAACTAGCTCTTATAGATTAGGCTGGCCTCGAACTCATAGAAATCCACCTACCTCTGCCCCCCCCCCCCAGTGCTAGAATTAAAGGCATGTGCCACCCCTGCCTGGATGATCTGGAACTTGATATGTAGTCCAGGCTGGCCTCACAGTTAGAGATCCACCTGTTTCTGACATCTGGTCTACTATATTCTATCTGGGGGAGGTTTTTTTGCAGTAGGGTGTGTGTGTGTGTGTGTGTGTGTGTGTGTGTGTGTGTGTGTGTACACATGTGTTCAGTGCCCACAGAGTAGCAGAATCCAGAAGGTGTTAGAGCCCCTGGAGCTGAAGTTACAGGCAGGAATCAAACTTGAGTCCTCTGGAAGAGCTCTTTAACAGTTGAGCCATCTCTCCATCCATATTCTGGTTTGTTTGGGGGTTGTTTTGAGGTAGGGCTATCCCAGACTAGCTTCCAACTCACTGTGTAAACCAAGATAACTGGAACTTCTGGTTCTCCTTCTTTTTTTATTTTTTATTTTTATTTATTTGTTTGTTTGTTTTGTTTTGTTTTTTTTCGAGACAGGGTCTCTCTGTGGCTTTGGAGCCTGTCCTGGAACTAGCTCTGTAGACCAAGGCTGGTCTCGAACTCACAGAGATCCGCCTGCCTCTGCCTCCTGAGTGCTGGGATTAAAGGCGTGCGCCACCACTGCCTGGCCTGGTTCTCCTTCTTCCACCTCCTAAATGCTAGGATTGTGGGGACAGGCTACCTTGCCTCACTACTAAATTCAGAATCCCCTGCGAGACTTCAGAGGAAATTAACTGGAGATTAAAGAACTAGCCTGAATGTGAGATGACCTAGGATCCTAAAATTGATTTAAAAAAAAAAAAAAAAAGGAAAGAGAAGAAGGACAGCTAAGTGCAGGCATTCCTCTTTTTTGCGTCCCATTCCACAGAAGAATGGGGATGTTCCCACTGCATAGAGCTGCCTGCTGCCATATCTTCCCACCATGATGGACTGTATCAGTCTGTGAACCAAGACAAGTCCTTTCTCCCTTATGCTGATTTTATTTTAGTCAGGGTCTCTTTGTGTGTGTGTGTGTGTGTGTGTGTGTGTGTGTGTGTGTGTGTGTGTGTGTGTAGGACTAGGCTGGCCTTGAACTTGCCTCTGCCTCCCAGCACTGGGATTAAAGGCAACGTGCCACCACACCCAGCTTATATTGCTTCTTGTTAGGTTTTGGGAACAGCAATGAGAGAAGTAACTAATGCTAGAGCCTATGGAGGTGTAATAGGGTGAGATAGTTGGGTGGGGTCCAGTGGTTGCTGCCCTTAGAAGAGGCAAACACAGTCAAGCCTCCTGTAATCACCCTCAAGAAGGCCAAAGACTGAAGACTGTCAGTCACAGGCTACCTGGGCAACTGCTGCAAGATTCTGTTAAACAAGAAGGTGAGGAAGGGCTGGAGAGATGGCTCAGAGGTTAAGAGCATTGCCTGGTCTTCCTAAAGGTCCTGAGTTCAATTCCCAGCAACCACATGGTGGCTCACAACCATCTGTAATGAGGTCTGGTGCCCTCTTCTGGTCTGCAGGCATACATGCAGACAGAATACTGTATACATAATAAATATTATTTTTAAAAAAAAGGTGAGGAAGAGGAAGGAGAAGAGGAAAGAGGAAGGAAGAAGAGAAAAGAGGAATAAAGAGCCAGGGAAGAAGCCTCACGCCAATGTGGAAGATCACAGGTACAGAGGACCTGGAGTGGGAGAGGCAGGAGGAGTCTTCCCTGGAGCCTTAAAAGGGAACCATCTCTGCTCACATCTGGGTCTCCGACCTCTGGGGTCTAGAACTGGAATAGGACACATTGCTGTCATGGCACTATACCACACACGGAGAAGCGGTTGCTGTTGCCTATACTATCTCTGGGAGAATCTTGCCTCTCTGGATTCTAGAGGAAATAAAAAGTACCAGTTTGGGGGCTAGCAAATTGGGTCAACTGGCAAAAGTGCTTGCTGTGCAAGAATGGAGACTTGAGTGAGCCAGGGAACCCATGTGAAGGTGGAAGGAGAGAACCCCATAAAAAGTTCTTCTCAACTTAGACAACAAAGGGGACCCTAAGAGAGACATACAGGGATCTAATCTACATGGGAAGTAGAAAAGGACAAGATTTCCTGAGTAAATCGGGAGCATGGGGACCATAGGAGAGGGTAGAAAGGGAGGGGAGAGGGAGGGAGGGGAGGGGAGAAAAATATATAGCTCAATGAAAACAATTTTAAAAAGTTTTCTTCTCACCTCCATATGTGTGCCGTGGCAAATGCATACCCACACTCACATATGCAATAATCTGGAATTCAAGGTAGTAGCAAAGATATTAACAAGGTCCTCTCCCAGGAGGCCCGCCAGCTCCCGATAGGGTTCCATCACTAACTCCCCTAGAACCACATTTTTTCCCTAGGTAGAAATGGTATATCATCTTGGTGGGATGTATAAAAAAGGACCCCAGAGAAGGGCAGCATGCTGAGCCCCTTAACCATCCTATAGCCTTGTCTGTTGTGTCTAGCCTCTTCCGGGGCAGTGGGGACCAGAATCGCTGCATGCAAGAAGTGCAACCGTTCAGTGGTCACTGCCCTGTAGACCTCTCCGTGACTTCCTGGGATGCCCAAGTGGGGTGAGTCAGAACTGGCTGAGCCCAGAACCAGCAGCTCATGTCTCTTGGAGCTGTAGCCAAATGATACTGAAGGGCTGGACTGCTGTACCCTAGAACTCTTCTTGAGGGACAACATTGAGCCTTTACTCCTTCCTGCCAACATGGTAACTGTTATCTGCCTCTTATGCCTTTCCTCTCCACAGAACATAGTGAGTTTTGCCTTCAGGGGAGCCAGGAGATGCATCCTTACTTGTGTGCACATAGATTGCTGCATGGATACATGACACATTCCTGTATCCACATGCATGCCAAGTGACTCACAACTGTATAACTCCAGTTCCAAGGTATCTGATGATGGCCTCTTTTGGCCTCTCTGGGCACTGTATGCATATGGCACACAGACATATATCTAGGCAAAACACCCATACATATAAAATTAAACCTCAAAAATTTAAATACGTTTTAAAAAACAAGCCGGGCAGTGGTGGCACACGCCTTTAATCCCAGCACTTGGGAGGCAGAGGCAGGTGGATCTCTGTGAGTTCGAGACCAGCCTGGTCTACAGAGCTAGTTCCAGGACAGGCTCCAAAACCACAGAGAAACCCTGTCTCGAAAAACCAAAAATTAAATAAATAAATAAATAAATAAATAAATAAATAAATTAAATAAAAAAAAAACAGACAAAGTGCCGGGTGGTGGTGGCGCATGCCTTTCATCCCAGCACTCGGGAGGCAGAGGCAGGCAGATCTCTGTGAGTTCGAGACCAGCCTGGTCTACAAGAGCTAGTTCCAGGACAGGCTCCAAAACCACAGAGAAACCCTGTCTCGTAAAAAAAAAAAACAAAAAAAAAAAAACAGACAAAGTAACCTGCTAGAAAGCAGGGACCCTGGAAATCTACTGAGTTTCCAGAGTTCAGTAAAGCCAGCTGAAATTAGGAGAGGATTACAATGAGGGGTCATCAACCAGGCAGGAGGCCTGGTCCTGGTCCAGCTACCCGCCAGGGAGAGCAGCCAGGCCATCATCATGATAATGCCCCACAGCTCTGAAACTAGTGTCTGACTTTGGCTTCTCAGTGGCTTGGTCCTTCCTTAGCAGGTGTCCCAGAACCTGCCCTTTCCCATACCTTCCTGCCTGAAGGGTTTTCCTAGGTGTACATTTTGAAATAGTATCTCATGTGGCCCAGTTTATTTTGAACTCACTGTAGTTAAGGATGAACTTGAACTCCTGATCTCACTGCCTCCATTTTCCAAAGGCGTGTGCTAGCACTTGGTTTTGTATGTGCCGGGAATCCAAAGGGCTTCATGCAAATGAGACAAGCCCTTTATCAACTGTGCTACACTGTCAGCTCCTCTCCTGAAAGTCTTTTGTTTTGTTTTGTTTTGTTTTGTTTTGTTTTTTGTTTTTTCGAGACAGGGTTTCTCTGTAGCTTTGGTGCCTGTCCTGGAACTAGCTCTTGTAGACCAGGCTGGCCTCGAACTCCCAGAGATCCACCTGCCTTGCCTCCCGAGTGCTGGGACTAAAGGAGTGCACCACCACCGCCTGGCTCTGAAAGTCTTTCTTAAATCAAGACTTGCTTGTCCTTTTTAAAATTTATTTATGTATGTTTTTTTCAAGACAGGGTTTTTCTGTGTAGCCCCGGCTGCCCTTGAACTCACTTTGAAGACCAGGCCGGCCTTGAACTCAGATCTGCCGGCTTCTGCCTCCCAAGTGCTGGAATGAAAGGTGTGCACCACCATACGTGGCTTATTTATTAAGATTTACTTTTGGGGCTGGAGAGATGGCTCAGAGGTTAAGAGCATTGCTTGCTCTTGCAAAGGTCCTGAGTTCAATTCCCAGCAGCCACATGGTGGCTCACAACCATCTGTAATGGGGTCTGGTGCCCTCTTCTGGCCTGCAGGCATACACACAGACAGAATATAAATAAATAAATAAATAAATAAATAAATAAATAAATAAATAAATAAATAAATAAATAGCTTTTGTAGTGAGACAACCCCTGACTGGAGACTCAGAGACCTGGGATAGAAACAAACATGACTGAAGAAAAAAATGTCAGTGTAATGATGTCTAATGATATTCTCATAGATCAGTGACTACCCCACTTGTCATCAGAGAACTTTCATCAAGTAACTGATGGAAACAGATGCAGAGACCCGCAGCCAAACCTTGGGCTGAGCTCAAGGAATCCTGATGAAGAGAGGGAGCAGGATTGTATGAGTCGGGGGCGGTCAAGGACATCACAAGGGAACCCACAAAAAAAAAAAAAAAAAAAAAAAAAAAAAACTACTCTGGGCTCATAGGAATTCAGTCTAGACCGACAGTCAGGAAGTCTGCAGGGAACCAGTCTAGGCCCTCTACATATGAATGACAGTTGTGTAACTTGGTCTACCTGTGGGACCCCTAACACAGGGAGCAGGAGCTGTCCCTAGCATTTGGCTGGCTCTTGGGAATGTTTTCCTCATACTGGGTTGTTGCCATAGGAAAGACTTCTACACTAGCCCAGAATGAAATATAATAAAGGCTTATCTATTAGGGGGTAAACTCACAGAATTTAGTAGTGACCCACAGTCCTCTGAGTGCGTAGGAAACTAGGACCGAATCTAGCAGCCAATGGGCCTGGAGCATGCTTTTTGTCTGCATATATAATACATGAGACCACGCCCAAAGTGGGCCAGTATCTTAAAGGCTATTGGCTGAAAGAGTCCCCACAGCATTGAGTTACCTCGCCCAGCCTTAATATAAGGGAAGGAGCTTAGTTTTACCTCAACTTGCTATGCCATGCTTTGTTGATACCCATAGGAGGCCTGTCCCTTTCTGAACAGAAACAGAGAAGTGGATTGAGAAGGGGGTGGAGAGGATGTGGGGGGAGAGAATGAGAAAAAAGAGAGGGGAAACTGCAGTCAGGATGTAAAACAAATAAATGTAATTAGTAAAAAGATTTATTTTTATCCAGTACGGTGACACATGCCATTAATCCCAGCTTTAAGGAGGCTGAATGAGACGGGCAGATCTGAGTCTGAGACCAGACTGAGTTTCAGGACAGCCAGCACTACACAAAGAAACCTTGTCTCGCAATATAAACAACGATTTTTGTTTTCTATTATGGGTATATGTGTGTGTGTGTGTGTGTGTGTGTGTGTGTGTGTGTGTGTGTGCTGTGTATGGGTATGTGTATATCAGTGCAGGTACCCTCAGAATCTAGAAGAAAGCATCAGAACCCCTGGTGCTGAAGTTGCAGGCAGCTGTGAACTTTCTGACATGGCTGCTAGGAACCAAACTCAGGTCCTTTGCATGAGCAGTATGTGTTTTCAGTTGCTAAGCCATCTCTCCAGCACCTTGCTCTTCTTGGGAGGAAGAGGGAGCTCTCTGGGAGGACGGAGCTGGTGTGCTGTCTCCATGGTCTTACTGACATCAACCCTAATGCAGGAAAGAGGCAGTAGAGAAGACTCAGGGGTCAGGTGTTCTGGTCACTCACTGTGTGAACCCATGTGAACCTCATAACCTCCCTGTGCCCCGCAGCCTTGTCTGTGGGCAAAGCAAAGACACAAATAACACCTGCCTCATTGGGGCCCCATGAAGGCATCATTCCAGGGTTTCACACCTGGGTTCTCAAGACTCTCACACACTGGGCCCTCTAGCCCCTTGTATCTGACCTTCAACTCCTTTCATCTTTCCTTGCGACTCTAGCTAAGGTAGGCTTAGGTAGAGGGGGATGTCTGCTCTGGAAACAGTGACCTCAGCCTATATTGGCTTCACAGTGGCAGGGCGCTACCTACAGAAATCACACTCTGATGAACCAACCTTTTCCAGGGTACCAGGAAGGTGTGTGTGGGGTGGGGTGGCATGTTAACTCAGACAGGTAGTCCACTGAGATGAAGGCCATGGGGACTGCCAGGGGAATCCCTATTGCTCAAGAGCTGGGAATGGGACCATAAACACATGCCCAGAGATGGACTCACCCCTGCTCATCAGCTGTTCTGAGAGTAGAAAAACCTGTTTATCTACCTAATAACCTGTTACCATGGCAACTATCCCAGCTATAACAGGGCTGTTGGGGAGGTAGATATATATTCTCTCTCTCTCTCTCTCTCTCTCTCTCTCTCTCTCTCTCTCTCATACACACACACACACAAATAAATAACAAATCTTTAAAAAAAACATAACAAAAAAACAAAAAAAAAAACTGGGGACCATAACCAAAGAGTCTCGGAAGTTATAGAAATCTGTGACAAGGTGACAAGGTTCTCTTTTTTGAATTTATTTTTTATTGTTTTTATTTATTGTTGTTGTTGTTGTTGTTTTGTTTTTCGAGACAGGGTTTCTCTGTCGTTTTGGAGCCTGTCCTGAAACTAACTTGTAGATCAGGCTGGCCTTGAACTCACAGAGCTCTGCCTGCCTCTGCCCTCCTGAGTGCTGGAATTAAAGGTGTGTGCCACCACCACCCAGCTATACTTATTTGTTTGTTTGTTTATTATTTTGTGTGTGTGTGTGTGCGCGCGCACAATCCTAGCACCCTGGGAGGTAGAAAACAGAAACAAGCGGCAACCAGTTAGTCACAAGTTTGAAGCTGGTCCAGGCTATATAAGACCTAAAGAAAAAAACTCCCACTGGGTGAGCATCCACAACCCAGTCTACAAAGGACAAAGGACAGCCAGGCCTATGGGCAGGCCTGAGGTCACTGTGCAGTGAGCAGCAGCCCCACTGATGATTCTGGAGGAGGGTGTCCTAGGGAACCCACCACACAGGTCTAGTTCAAAATCTTTCCAATATCTCAAACAGAATCCTGTACTTTTACATAATAAGCCCTCTTTCCTCCTCAAGGCCTAGGCACTCTGCAATTCCTACAGATATGTAGGACATGTCTGGTGAAACAGATGTACCACCTTTGCCCTTTTATATCTGACTTATTTTTCACTTAGATTTGGAAGTAGAGACTAGTGGGGTCTCAAACAGAAGAGTAGACCTCCAAACAGACCTTTGCACAGATAGGAGCAGACAGTGATGGGTGGGACCATGAGGCCGTGGTGGTTATGGCAGCTCACAGCTTCAGTCTGGGACCTACTCTCTAATGAAGTTCAGGTTCCAGGGATTGGGTCTGCTGTCTTTGAGTCCATAAACTCCTAGAAACTGCATGCCACAAACTCCCAAAGACTGAAGTTTGTAAAACCCAGGAGGGAATAGAAGACGCTCCTGGAATTCTGAAAACCACAGTGATCACTCTGCCTTCCTAGTTTCTCTGCCAGAATCGGGTCAAATGTTCCTTTTCAAAGCAACCACCATGGACGGACACACTGGCCATGATGTGACAGTTAAGTACAATGCAGAATGCAAATCAGGAGCCTGAGCAGTGGGGTATGGCTAGGGAAGAGGTCAGAGCAGGGAAAGATGTCCCAGGAACAGACGAGACAGCACTGTTCCCTGTTCCCAAGGACCTGGTCTTCCAGTGTCTAACCGAGGCTTCCAAAGCCACGGAGGTGGCCCTGACCAAACTCACCCACACTGACGGGAAGCAAGCAGGCCTCGGAGAGCAGCTAGGCTGGGTGGGAGGCTTGGGAAAGACAGGGTTGGTGGCCTTCTGTGGGGGAGAAATCAACTGCTCTCGCCAGTGTGTCCTTCACGTGTACAATCTCTATCAACAGAGGAGACTTAGGAACAGAAAGAGAAACAGATGCAGGGAGCTGCTTGAAGTAGATCAAGTTTTTATCAAAGAAGATAGCAAAGGCTCATCCTAACAAAGGATACTTATTCCATCCTAGGGATGTTTCAGAATCTTAGAGAAAACTGCATGGAGTTCCCACCTCCTACAAGCAGCCTTGTGAGATAGGAGCTGGGGGGTAGCCACGTGCTGACCGATAATAGACAACAACAGAGGAGGGAGAGCAGGAGACAGGATATAGGAGGCACAGGGTCAGGTGCCCAGTGTCCCACAGGAGACACAGCCCTGAGCATGGTCTTGGACACTGGCACCTAGCCCTCCTCATTGCTCTTCCTGTTGCAAATGAGGCTATATCATCCCTTTAAGGCCCAGAAGGCCAGGCTGCTCAGAGCATGGCATCCATCCTGACCCTCTCAACTAGTTCACCCACTAGTGAGAATCCCAAGTGGCTTCTGTCAGTGCCACAGAGCCCAGCCTAACTCCATATCCACATAGTCTAAAAAGGATTGGTGGTCCAGCTTGGTGGAATCATGTATGAGACGGTTTGTGCATCAGTAGCTAGCAACTGGACCACTTCTCAGTTGGCCCTCTCTAGCTTCTCTACGGGCCACTGCTGTTCTCTCTCATTCCCTTCCTCCCTATTCTCTCATCCATTTACTCCCTCCCATGCACATATCAGGGTACAGCTCAGGGCTAGAAGTGGACAGTATACAGTATGAAACAATGCTCTCACTGCCGGACTCGTAACCACAGTCTAGTCAGAGGAACATACAGGGGGAAAAACAGGGCATATTGCAAAATGTCTAAATAACACCCCTCAAATGATTAGGTTCCTTAAGGCAGCTGTCTGAGGGTTTATATTGCTACAGCGAAACACCATGATGGAAAAGCAAGTTGAGAAGTAAGATTCAGATGCAGCCGCGTGAGCCCTTGTGCGCATGCGTGAGCTCCATCATCTGCCTATGACGTAACATGTCATCCCCTATGCACATGTGCTAGGCTCCCCTTAAAAGCTGGGCACGCCATCTTCAGAGCTCTCTCCCTCCCTTCCTCTCCCTCTTCTTACTTTGACCAGGCCTATATACCCCCACCAATAAACTCCTCAGCAGGTATGTTCCATATTTTCTTCTCACTCGCACCAGGTAATTTCACAAAGTCTAGCTATATCTGTTTCCCTGTTTTCCTGAGAAGAGGAATCTGGCCTTCTAGCTCCTCTGACATAGTACGAAATGGGCAGGTTGGAAGAGAATTGGGAAGGCTGGCCTGGCACTCCCTGTATACTCCATGCTGGCCAACCCTGGCTGGTTGCTTTTTTTTTTTTTTTTAAAGAAATGTTGTCATAAGAAAGATGAAACAAGCCAGGCTGTGGAGGTGCACACCTTTAATCCCAGCACTCAGGAAGCAGAGGCCGGCAGATCTCTCTGAGTTTGAGGCCAGCCTGGTCTACAGAGCGAGTTCCAGGACAGGCTCCAAAGCTACAGAGAAACCCTGTCCAAAAAAAAAAAAAAGTCTTCGTAGGTCAGCCAGGGTTAGGACAGGCCAGGGACCAAGGTCCAGTGTTTTTATCAGAGGAGGTGGTAGAGGCATACCAAAACGTTGAGGAACGGAAGAGATAAGGGTAATAGGGTCACAAGCCCTTAAGCAACTGGGAAGAGAAGAGGAGGGAGGGCCTCGGAGCACAGCTGCATTTAAGGCCTTTCAGCTTTTCTGGGGTTTGAAATTCCTTCATGATAAAATGTTATGGGAGGAGGGGGAAGGATCATTTAGTGCAAAACTCTATTTCCCCCACCCCCGCTTGCTGAAATCTTACTAACAGTTGAAGGGACACTGGCCAGGGGCCTGTGGTGGGCATCAGTCCCCAGTAGGAGCCATCCTTCTGCTGTTCCTTCTTCCCCCACAAGATGCTTTTCAGCCGGGCGGTGGTGGCGCACGCCTTTAATCCCAGCAGAGGCAGGCAGATCTCTGGGAGTTCGAGGCCAGCCTGGTCTACAAGAGCTAGTTCCAGAGGCTCCAAAACTACAGAGAAACCTAAAAAAAAAAAAAAAAAAAAAAAAAAAAAAAAAAAGATGCTTTTCAACCTCAACCCACCCAGCCTATGAGTCACAGGTTTGATTCTAGTCTCACCTGAGAGAAAGGCTGAGGAAGGAACTCCTCTTAGCTTTAGCAGAAGGATCCTTTGGGTCCTACTAGTCTGAGGCCTTTGCTTGAAATCAGTGGTCCATCCCTAAATGGTGCTATATTCCTGTAATTCAAGGGATAACTTGAGAGGTGAAGTAAGGAGCTTATAGTCGGGAATTCAAGGACATCTTCACCTTGTGAGAAAGAAAGGCCAGTCTGTGACTCAGGAAATCTTATCCCAAAAACAAAAAACAAGCCAGGCCTTGTGGTGCTAGCAGTGTCCCTCCTAAGGAGAGAAGTGGGCAGATCTCTTGGAGTTCAAGGCCATCCTGGTCTGCAAAACAAGTTCCAGGATGAAACAAAACAAAACAAAAAATATATACTATGTGTTATGGTAAAACGCCACAGGTCCCTGAGTGGTGGCAGTGGGCTGTGAGACCATGGCGGGCCACAAGAACAGCTGGTCCCAGGCAAAGAGCCGCACAGCGGGTAAGAGACAGAGACCTATAAGGCATGAGATGCAGAGAAAGTGGGTATTTATTTTGTGGATTTTGGAGGGGAAGGGGGGAAAGGAGAGAAGGGAGAAAAGCAGAGAGAGAGAGAAACAGACTGAGAAAGGAGGGGGAAAGGGGAGAAGTGGGGAGAAGGAAGAAACTGCCTCTTTGGGAGAGAGACACAGAAAGGAAGGGGCTCAGGCTGGAAGTAGTAGGAAGATCTGCTTGCCTTGCCTGGCAGATGGGGGGGAGGGATAGGCAGGGCTTGTCTCTTAAAGGGACAGGACACACCATTACACTATGGGCATGAGCACTCACATGGGCACATACACACTCATACACACACTCACACACACTCACACACACACCAAAACAAAATAACAGGGGGACTAGAGATGTGGCTCAGGGATTAAGAGCACTGACTGCTCTTCCAGAGGAGCCGGGTTCAATTGTCAGCATCCACAACCTTCTGTAACTCTAGTCCCAGGGGATCTGATGATACCTTCTTATGGCCTCCATAGTTATAGGCACATGTGTGGTACACAGACATATATAGCCAGGCAAAACATCCATATGTGCACATAGAATAAAATAATAATACTCAAAGCCTGCCCAGAGCAGGGCCAGACACACATTGGGTTTACACTCCACATTTACTATATAAACATATGACTGTGGTGGGCAAGTGGCCCTTCAGAGCCACAAAAGATTGTCGTTTCTCAAAAGGTGTGCACACCACTCTCATTTTAGTTTTGTTTACCCAAAAGTGTGTTGGCACCCTCCCCCATGGATGATCACTATAGTCCTTCCATGAGTCAGTAAAACTGAAAGTAGTTAGAACCATGCCTTCCTGGCATCAAGTCCTTTCCTGTCTCACTGGCCTGCGGGTGTCATCTGCTGTGCAGTCTTCAGTGACCCCATGATCTGGAAAGACAAAGGTTCCTCTATAAATACAGTGACTGCTGGGATGGTTCCATATACCTGGTGCTCTGTGTGCATGCCTGTACACAAGCATGGTAAACATTGGGCTGTGTGTACACATGTGTGTCCCTGTGTGTCCATGTATGTGTGGGGAGGTGTGAAAGCAAATGTCCATGCATGTTCGTCTGTAGGAACATGTGGGAAGTCTGTGTATATATGTGAACTGTGTGTGTTCATATATGTATGCAGGGTGTGCACGTGTGTTGGCATGTGGGTGCACATGTAAGCCTCATACTATGTGATCACAGCTCAAATACATCTCAAGGGACTATGCATGGCTGGATGTGGTGTTAGGGTTTCTAGCGGCTCAACTTCCCTTCTCACAGCCCTGAGCTGGCTTTGGACAAGGCAGACAGAGGAGGACACTGCTGCCAGCTGCACAGACTGCCATGGGGCCTGCTTTTCCTGTGACTTGGCCCCATGCAGTCTGTGCAGTTCTTTCTATAGGACTCGGAGAGGGGCACAGACAGGAGTCACGAGGTTAGCGGGCCTTTTGGCTGGGCAGAGCACAGACTTGTTCATTTCATGAATATGTAAATATGCAATCAGCACTGGGAGGAGAAAGTTCCTGCACTCAGGAAACCTGTGTGGTAAGTGGTAAAGAGAAAGAGATCCAGAACTTGGACATGAGCTCATCAAGGGTGAGGCTGGCATCTAGGGGGAAGAGCCTCGTGGATGACCTTCAGCAATCTTTTGCAGCCAGAATGAAAGGTTCCCTCCCCATATGGCGCCTCTATCTGTTCTCCAAGGCACATTGACAGGCTCCATTGCTTTCCCCACACTCCCCCTCCCTATGCAAACAAACCTTCATTAAACTCTTAAAATTATCAACACTGAAATGACCATCTGCTTCCTGCAAGGCTTGTGACTAACTCAGTATCTGTGTGACTAGATGTTGCCAGACGGGAGCTGCACGACCTCCTGGGTGATCCAGGATGTTATAACCTCAGCTAAGTCTCCTGTGTGTCTCTGGGGAAGGGAATGCTATATGGAGAGGGCTCTGCAGTGCCAAGGGGAGCATGTTTGGATTAAGGCTTCACCCCAGTCCCTGGCACCCCTATACCCAAAGTGTAATGGTAAAAGTAAAATGTAAAATGCTGCGGATCCCAAGTGGCTGCAGCAGGCAGCAGATGTGGTGGGCCATGAGGCCAAACAGCAGGTCCCGAGCAGGGGCAGGCAGCAGGCCCCAGAGCAGCCAGTCCCAGGCAGGGACAGCGCAGTTCCCACACCGCAGGTCTCCAAAGGCGGGTGAGAGACAGATGGATAGGCATGCCATGCAGAGTGAGGTTGGATATTTATTTAGTGGGTTATGGAGGGGGAAGGGAGGAGAGAAGAGCAAAGAGAAAGAGAGAGAGAGAGAGAGAGGAGAGAGAGGAGGAGGAAAGGGGAGAAGTGGGGAAGAGGCAGAAGCTGTCTCTTTGAGAGAGAGACAGAAAAGGAAGGGACTCAGGCTGGAAGCTGAAGATCAGCCTGCCTCAGCAGACTAGGGAGGGAGTGGGTGAGGCTCGTCTCTTAAAGAGACAGGACAGACCATTACACAAAGAGTCTGTAATATTTGGGTAGAAAGCTCCATCCTGAGCCCCCTCACCTGGGAGTTGCCTCAGTACAGACTCCACCTCTGAAAAAGCCCATCAGTGACCCCCTCCCCAGAGATGCTCAAGACCACTCCCACAGGATATTTAAACTGCTCCCCTCCCCCCCCCCCAGAGAACAAACATGTGGTTTTCCTGTCTTCCTTCCCCATTTCCATCCCTGGGGAACTGGAAGGCCACCCGTGAGTGTCAGTATCCATTAAACCTGGGCTTTTTCTAATTCAGTTTGATTTGGATTATTGTGTTGTCAGAGAGGTTTATTGAGCTGCAGGAACTTTTCAATAATGACTCCAGGTGTTCTGTTACCCCAGTATCAGACCTCCCTGCAGTCATTAGTCACAATGAAAGCCTGCGGCTTAGGGGCAAAACATGGCTGGTCTTTCTCTTTGCTCGCATCTTGAGTTCCTCCCTGCCCTTGCTTGCAGGAGCAGTTCCCTGAGCTGTCTGTCCACTATCCATCCCTTCACTCCATAAACCCATTACTCCCACACCCTTTACTTGGTCCAGGCCTTGGCCTCATCCCCTGCTAAGCTGACCCAGGCTGACACCCCAGTCCCCAGGAAGTAGCCTATGGGTACTTATATACAATAAATTATGTTCTTAAACATGTTGGAGGGGCTGGAGAGATGGCTCAGAGGTTAAGAACATTGCCTGCTCTTCCAAAGATCCTGAGTTCAATTCCCAGCAACCACATGGTGGCTCACAACCATCTGTAATGAGGTCTGGTGCCCTCTTCTGGCCTGCAGGCATACACACAGACAGTATATTGTATACATAATAAATAAATAAATATTAAAAAAATCATGTTGGAGGGCTGGGGGCACAGTCCAATTGGGAGAGTGTTTGCCTCGCATAGTTTCTGCCTCCAGCAGCACATAAACTAGGTATGGTGGTACTTGCCTGTAATCTCACTTCTTGACAGGCAGAGGCCAGAAGATCAAAAGTTTGAGGTCATTTTCAGTTATATAGTATTGACTCCAACTGGGCTATAAGAAACCCTGCCTTAAAAAACAAACAAATTTTTAAAAATGTGTTGGAGTCTTCAGCCTCTGTTCTTTGAAATATGATCTTTCCTTTCAAATGTAGTTAAGATACGAACACTGGACAAAGATTGGCCCCACATCTACGGGAGGTGTCCTTATAGGGAGAGGAGACACACTGGGAAACTCAAAAGAGCACAAGACATAGGCTAGGTGAAAAGCTACGAGATAGGCTTCCTAGCAGGAAGATCCCAAGATAGGGCAACTTGTGCTGCTTGGGCCAGGCCTCTGGCCCTAAGGGCAAGGACAAAGCGGTCCCTGTGGTTTTAATGGCCTCCTTCAGGGCCCAACCTAGGACACTCATGCAGGAGTTTTTTTTTTTTTTTTTTTCTAGGATTCAGGGCAGGCACTGGGCCACAACTGGCAGAGGACACATGCTGTGCTCTGAAGTTGCTTCTGGCAAGCCTGTGTAGCACTGGAGGTGAATCCGTAGCAAAGGCAGCAGGAGCAGAGAGGAGGAACATTAAGCAAGGATTACTAAAGGAAGAAGATTAAATACTTGCAGCAACTCCAGAACAAGCAGGGAGGGTCTGGAAGACTCTCCGTGTAGGGTAAAAGGGACAACTGGAGCAGGAAACCAACCAATCACCGAGCACCCTGACTCTGAACCCAGAGCCAGTAAAAGAAACACACCCTGGATCTGAGACCTGAGCCAGGGAAAGAAACATCTTTATCCCTGAACCCAGGACCAAAGAAACATTCCCAGACTCTGAAGCTAGTGTCAAAGAAACGCACTTTATCCTTAGAATCAGAGCCAGTAAAAGAAATATGCCCTGGTCCTAAGATTAAAGTCAAAAGGCTAAAAAGGACCAGTGAAAGAAACACAGTTTGACCATGAAATCAGAGTCATCTGGGTTCCACCAACTAAACTAACCAATCCCTCTTCTCCCTGGGAAAACGCCACCCCTAAGAAGCCCTACATAAACCTCTCTGCCTGTTCAGTTAGAGGCCCCATTTATCCCTCCCTGGTAGAGGCAGCCACTCTCCTGGACTCCTCCTTCTCAAACAAATCTCTTTCTCAAAAGAGTCATGGGTAAAAATCTTCATTCCCTGGCGCAGAATAGAAGAACCTGGCTAGGATATCCCTCAGGGGGGCTGAGCAAGGCAGAGCAGAACAGAAGAACCTTGCTCAAAGCTCCCTAAAGGGGACTGAGCAAGGCTGAGCAGAAAAAGTAAGAAGAGGAGGTTGCTACATTCTGCAGGGACTTTCCCTTTAGCAGAGTGTTAGGCCAGAGAAGATAGCTCTGCTTGGCCGTTCCCTTAAGGAAGCAGAGCAGAGCTCAGCTGTAGCTGCTCGGCTCTTCAGGAAGAGAGCAGGATAGCTATATCCTGTGGGGAAATCATCCCCCACTGCACCCCAGCTTCAGGTAGCCTGGCTTTCCCACAAGTCTCTGCAATTCCACAGCTATAACACATTCCCCTACACTCTGGGATCATGGAGACCCAGGAATGGGTCTGGGAGGGCAAACTATATGCCAACCCATCACATCCCTTCTGATTTTGTTTCTGCTTTCATTCAAGACCCACTGTGCGCTCAGCACTGCTTCCCGGAAGGCAGGAGAGCTCACAAGGCTGACTATGATCCCAGAGAGTCAGAAAGTACACAAAATTCATAGCTACATTGAATGAGTCTACTTTGTTTGCTGGTAAGAAGTGCTCAAGAGGGAGTTGAGGTTGGAGGAAGTGCCATGTGATCCAGGCACTATGGGTAGGGTAGCAAGTGAAGAGGGGACACCATTGTCTTTAAACCCCAAGTTGTAAGAAGCAAAGGATGGATCCTCTTCTTGTGGGGCAGCCAGAGCTATTGTGGGTTTAACTGGAGGCCCATCACAGGGAACAGAACCAGTCCTTGTGGATCTCACCAATGCTATTACTGCCCTGCTCAAGGGTAGCTCTGGACATAGGCATGGACCTGAGGAGCAAGATTCAAAGCTATGACCCTGACTCAGCCCTCACAGCCTCTGTCCCAAGGAAGACCCTAGCAGGCCATTTTGACTGCCCCGGTCTTCACCTGGTTCTGTGTATGCCCTGGGCCTCTTGGTTCCTCCCTAGGAACCCAGGACACCTTCCTAGGTGTCCACTCTGGGTCACTTTTGAGGAACAGGGCCATGGTTGCCAAGGGAACTAGACCTAGGTTTCCTACAGCTTATCTTGACCAAGGAACATCCAGAGACAGAACCCCAGGGCAGCAGGAAAAATGGGGACAAACAGTTGAACTCTGGCTAGAGAGTAGCTAGCAGCCTTCATCCAGGACAGTGTGTCTCTTTAAAGGACAAGCAGGTCATCTTGAGGGATAATGAGGCTATTGAAGCAACACCCCCCACCACTATGTCTCAGCCTTCCCAGAACAGGCTTACAAGCTCTGCCTGCTACCAGGCGGGGCCACTAGGTAGATGACAAAGTAAGCTCCTACTACACTAGGGTGGAACCCAGAGCAGGTGCTGGGAGGAGGCCCTTTCCACACGGTGCCAATCTCAGGACGTTCCGTTTTCACTGGAAATGAGAGCAAGCACTAACATCTGGGATCGAGTACTCTGCTGATTACCTGGGCTAATGTATGGGACCGTGAGAGACCTAGTAATGATGATGGTTCTCTAGAGGAACAGAACCAATAGGCTGAATGTTATTATAAAGGAGGTTTACTGAATTGATTTACACAATTGGAGGCACAGGAGGCTCTGTATGAAGCTTGGCAGTGAACCAATGGCTGGGAGATCTCTTAAGGTCCATCAGCAGGTCCCTATAGGCTACAGTGGGAGGGCTTGCTGCTATCTGCAGATACTAGTCACTGCTGCTGTCCTTAGGTGAGAGTGACATGATCAATTTTTGTTTTCTAGTTTTTGGAGACAGCGTTTCTCTGTAGCCTTGTAGTTTCTCTTGTACACCAGGCTGGCCTCCAACTCACAGAGATCAACCTGCCTCTGCCTCCTGAGTGCTGGGATTAAAAAACGTGTGCCTCCACCACCCGGCACAAAGAAGTCTTATCCTCGCCTGGCGGTGGTGGCGCACGCCTTTAATCCCATCACTTGGGAGGCAGAGGCAGGCGGATCTCTGTGAGTTCGAGACCAGCCTGGTCTACAAGAGCTAGTTCCATGACAGGCTCCAAAACCACAGAGAAACCCTGTCTCGAAAAACCAAAAAAAAGAAAAAGAAGTCTTATCCTAGGGAAATTGGGCAGGACGTCTACATAGTTTCCACTAAGAACTTCCTGGAGAGAGAAGAGCCTTTCTCTGGCTTTCCCCTTAACCTTTAAAAAAGGACTTACCTTTATTTATGTATGTATGTATATATATATATGTGTGTGTGTGTGTGTGTGTGTGTGTGTGTGTGTGTGTGTGCCACGTGAATGCCTGCAGAGTTTAGAAGAGAGATTTGTCAGATCCCCTTGAAATGAGTTACAGACAGTTGTAACTTAGGTGCTGGACATTGAATTTAGGCCCTCTGGACAGGCAAAAAACTCACTGTGTCTCTAGCTCCCTTCCCCTTAACAGGATAGGGGGCAGAAGCCCTGACCCAAGACCACCCCTGAGGGATATGGAGGCAGCCCATGCAGACACATTGCATCAGTCAGGAAAGCTCTACTGTTTTCTGTAACAAGCAGCCCCTGTCTAGCCACTTGCATCAAAAGGTCACTCCTCACATTCCATGTCTTCTATGGTCACCAGGGCTCTGAGCCGTATCATCTTTGTACCTGGAACTAAGCCATTGCCTGTCTTGTCTTTTCTTGTCAGGGAATCAAGAATGTTCTGTGAACAATTCTCAGCCCTGGGACCTGGTTTCTATACCATCAGTTCTTCTCTCAGCCAGATCTGTTGCCCCAGGGAGGGACAATCAATATTCGAGAACAGTGGCATGGTCTCCCACACAGAGCTGAGAGCACACACAGAAACAGAGAAGTAGAAGCAAAGAGATCAGTGCAGCTTGTTGGCCACAGTTTGCGTCATAGCTATGCACGGAGAGAGCTAGAATCTTATTGTTTTAGGCATTCAAAGCCAGAAGAGACTCAATGATCTCAGTGGAGGCTTACTGCTCTGGGTGTTAGTCCCCAGCACTTGGTTACTATTGTTATCCCCGGATTCCAGAAGCAGTGAGTATGAACAGCAGCAGCAGTCAATGCTGCTAGAATTTCATCTCCTGAATAAGCCTGGAAATTGGGACCTTCAGTTTCTACATCCAGGAGCTAATTATACAACACTTGGGCCTAGAGGGGTTGGGCTTTCTTGGCCTTTAAGGTTTGGCAGCTCCTTGGAACTCTTGCAAACATCTCTAGTTTCTCGCGACTGTAAGTCTGAGTTTCTTATCTCCAATACTGCACAGTTTTTTTTTTTTCTGTCTCCAAGACCTCTGCTGCTGTCATTTCTGTTAGAACTCAGAGATCAGACTGCCCCTGCTCACAGGTGCTAGGATTGAAGGCATGGTGGAGCACATCTTTAATACCAGCATGGGAAGCAGAGGCAGGAATATCTTTGTGAGTTGAGGCCAGCTCAGTTTATATAGTAGCAATTTCCAGGACAGCCAGGAGCACATAGAGAGACCATGTCTCAAGAAAACAAAACAAACAGAACATATGTGCCACTATGCCTGGTCCACCACGCTCAACTTTATATAGCGCTATGGAGCAAGTCCAGAGGCTTGTGCATGCCAGCTAAACACTCTGTTAACTGACCTAGATCCCTAGTCTCCAATTTTCTTATTGTTTCTAACATAAAATGTGTTAAATTGTGTTTGAATGTTTTTGGTCTTTTGTTTGTCTGTTTGTTTGTTTGTTTTGGTGAAGAATACACTTTCTTCTGGCTGCTGGCCACTTTTACTTTGTGTCATACTGTACTATGATGTCCCTATTCTGTCTGACTGTCTTACAAAGCTACCTTCTTTGGAGTTCAAGCCTAGTCTAGACTATATGATAATTTGTCGAAGAAAAAAAAAACACACAGCCTGGTGGTGGTGGCATTGTCTTTAGTCCTAGCACTCAGGAGGCAGAGGCAGGTGGATCTCTGTGAGTTTGAGGACAACCTGGTCTACAGAGTGAGTTCCAGGACAGCCAGGGCTACACAAAGAAACCCTGTCTCAAGAAACCAAAAACAACAATAATAACCAACACACAGCCGGGAGGTGGTGGCGCACGCCTTTAATCCCAGCACTCGGGAGGCAGAGGAAGGCAGATCTCTGTGAGTTCGAGGCCAGCCTGGTCTACCAAGGGAGTTCCAGGACAGGCTCCAAAGCTACAGAGAAAACCCTGTCTCGAAAAACCAAAAAAAAAAAAAAAAAAAAAAAAAAACACACACACACACACACACACCAAACAAACAAACAAACAAACCAAAGTGGAGGCTGGAGAGACAGCTCAGCAGTAAGAGCCCTGGCTGCTCTCCCAAAGGTCCTAAGTTCAGTTCTCAGGCCCCACATGGTGACTTACAACTGTCTATAACTATAGTCCCATGAATTCCAATGCCCTTTTCTGGTGTTCAGACATACACCTGACAGGTGTTCTGTATTTTGAGGACAATCAAAGAAAGAGGGTTACTCCAAGATGAATTTTAGGCTCTCTGACAGCAGGAAAGAACACCTGACAAACACCCATATAAATAAATAAACAAATAATCCTTAAAGGTCACACACAAGCATACAAAACAAAAATAAAAAAACCAAAACAATACCTCTCAAACAACAGACAGAAAGCTTGAAGTGAGAAAGCCTGGAAGAAGAAGAAACATCAAAGCCAGTTGGTGTCTGAGAAGCAGCCCAACTTGAAACCAGGCAGATGCCAAACTCTCACAGTAATCATTTTTGGTTTTCTGGGGTGAGGGTTGTTTGTTTGTTTGCTTGCTTGCTTGTTTGTTTTCCTGAGACAGGTTTTTCTGTGTAGTCCTGGCTGTTCTGAAATTCACTCACTGGAGATTGGCCTACCTCTGCCTCCTGAGTGCTGGAATTAGAGGTGTGCACCCCCACGACCAGTCAGTTTTCTATCATTTTTAGTCATTCAGACCATTTCCCCAGTCTGTCCTCATTTTTACAAGCTATGTGCACAGGCCATACTATGAGTTCAAGCTCAGGAAGCTGCAAGCGACTGCCTGCAGTTTTGTTTTGTTTGTCATTCATGCAAGCTCTGACATCTCCCACCCCTGCATCCAGAAATGGGCTCTTTCGGAGAGCCAAGGGTTTTTCACAAGTTTATGAAGGTTTGCCCTCGGCTCTTAGTGAGCTTGGTGTTTGGTGATAAGCATCACCTCAGCTCCCTAACACCCCTTTATACAAAACGTCCGGATTGTTTGGCTGGGGGCTTCACCCCAGCTCCTGGCATAAGCTCCCTCCCCTGGTTGTTGCCTGAGTCCAAACTCCACTCCGAGAAAGCCCACCAAATGGTGACCCCTCCCCAGGGAAGGTCAAGACCACTCCCACAGGCTATTTAACCCCCTCCCCCAGAATGGTCTCCGGGTTTCACAGGGTCTCCCCTTCTCTCTCTCTTCCCTTCTCCACATTTCCCCAGGGCCACCCAGGAGCACTCCATTAAACATGGGCATCTTTAATTTGGTCTCTTAGTCTGACTGGAATTATTTGTGTCAGGGGAGAGGTTTGTTGGCCAAGAAAGAAAATACTTAACACTTGGGTCTGGTGACAAGAGGAGGCAGTGCTGCTGGGAGAAGGGCTATGTGGATGGTCTGGGAAGTGTAGCGATAGCTTGATTGTGTTTTAACAAATAAAGCTTGCCTGAAGATCAGAGTGCAGAGCTAAACCACTAGAGGCCAGGCGGTGGTGGCTCACACCTTTAATCCTAGTATTTGGGAGTACCACACCTTTAATCCCAGCACTAGTGAGGAAGGGATATAGCTGGGTGGAGAGAATAATATAGGTGGAAGGAGACAAGAGCTCAGATACAGTTTGAGAATGCAGTCTAAGGACTCAATCTGAAGACAGGATCGCCCTTTTGGTCTGAGAATTTGGTTGAAGTAAAAGGTCTCTTTGGTGGCTGCTGCACTGCTTCTCTGATCCTTCAGCTTTCATCCTCTAATATCTGACTCTGGGTTTTTCTTATTAATACCTATTAGAATTCGTACTACAGGGAAATGACACCTCTTAGCTCCTTAGAGGACTTAGGCAGGAACCACTTGAGCTTCAGGATGGATAGGCACTGGGCTGTCCCTGCAAGAGGCTGCCTATACTGGTATCCACAGGCAATAGTATGCATCTGTTCCTAACTCTACCTACGACAAAAGGAGGTCTACATGCTCATGGCCCAGGAGTCAGAATTAGAAACTGATTGTGATCAGGTATCCCCATGAGCCTCTCTGGGCTATAAAACGAACTATTCCATTCCTCTTTTCAGCTTTGCTGAGTGCACACAAATGGTTCTGGTGCCTGACACTTACCTAGAGACACCAGGAATGTCTTTTCTGTTCACCCAGGCCAATAGTCAACCTCTAAGCAACAGTGGTACTCGTGGAACTATACAAAGAGGGAGGGCTTCATGCCAAGGAGCCACAGACCTGAAACTGGAAGGTCATGCCTGGACCCAGAAGAAGGTGGAAAAGCTGAACAGGAGCCAGCAAGAGGGGCCACTAAGGATGGCTGGACTGAGTTCCAGAGACAGGACAAATAACTAGCAGACTGACCTGAATGGGCACACTGCAACCATGCCCAGTGCTGTACTTCCTCTTTCTACACTGCAGCTTTGACTGCTGTCATTAGAGCACAAGGCCTGCAGGAGAGGCCCCTTGTAAAGCTAAAAGCCCTCCCCTCCACTCTGTGTTCTGAAAAAAAAAATCACTCTGTCCACCAATTAAAGTTCAGCCCCTCCAGGCAGCCTCCAGCCCAGTGAGCAAGAAAACAGCAGCTGAAAGTTGGGTGTGGTAGCACGTGCTTGTAATTCCAGCACTTAAGAAGCTGAGGCAGGAGGATTGCCAAGAGTTTTAGGTCAGCCTAGGCTACCACAGTGAGACCCTGTCTCAAAAACAAACAACAGCTGAGTTGGGTGTGGTTGCTCACTCCCATATTCCCAGCACTAGGGAGTATAGCCTGGACGATACCTATATATGAGTTCTAGGCCACCCTATCCCAAACAATGTAAAGTAACAACCAACTGCCTGAGTATCAACCATAAGCCTCCGGGCTGTGCTAGGGAGGGTGGTGGATCTCTGTGAGTTCAAGGTCAGCCTGGTCCACAGAGTTCTAGTACCGCCAGGGCTACACAGAGAAAAAAAAAAAAACAACAAAAAGAAAGAAGGAAAGAAAGAAAGAAAGAAAGAAAGAAAGAAAGAAAGAAAGAAAGAAAGAAAACAAACAGGCTTCTAAACCATAAAAATACTAAACTGTGCAGACCCACACAGGCCCTGTGAGTGCTGCCTCAGTCTCTGTGAATTCATATGACTTTGGTTGTGTTACTTTAGAGGGTTTTGCTTTCTTGGTGTCCTCCATCTCCTTGGGTTCTTACACTGTTTTCACATCCTCTTCCTTTGAATTCCTTGAGCACTGAAGGGAGGAATTTGATAGCAACACCCCATTTAGGGCTAAGTGTTCCAAGGTCTCTAACTCTCTGCATAAAGTCTGCCTGTGGGTCTGATTTGTTCTCCTCTGCTGCAGGAGGAAGCGGTCACTCAAGCAGTGTCAAACATAGGTTCTGTTTTGTGGAGTGGACCTTAAGTCAAATCAGGTATTGCAATAATATACCAGGAGACACACACAGCTTAGCAGCCATCAGCAGCTTGGGGCTTGGGCTGTTCTCTAAACTCATTAGAGACCTCCGCAGAGGTAAACCCCTAGCCTGCATGGATCTGCACAGATTAGTATTTTTATGGTTTAGAAGCCTGCTTCTTTTCTTTTCTTCTTTCTTTCTTCCTTTCTTTTCTTTTTGTTTCTTTCTTTTTGTTTGTTTGTTTTTGTTTGTTTTGTTTTTTGTTTTTCTCTGTGCAGCCCTGGCAGTACTGGAACTCTGTGGACTGGGCTGATCTTGAACTCACAGAGACCCACCAGCCTCAGCCTGGGATTAAAGGCTTGCCCCACCACACTTGGACGTCTGCTTTTGGAGTGAGAAAAAGAAAAAGACAAGATCTCCTGAGTAAATTGGGAGCATGGGGATCTTGGGGGAGGACTGAAGTGGGGAGGGGAGAAGCAGGGAGAGGAGCAGAGAAAAATGTAGAGCTCAATAAATATCAAAATAAAATAAATTAAAAAAAAGAATTTGAAAGGAGAGAGAACTGTTTTTCCAATTGCACCCCCCTTCAGATTTAAAACCAAAAGAAAGGGAGGCAAGTGGAGGTAGCAGAGCTTTGTTGAAAGCCGTAGGGAAGCTACTCCCATCCAAACAGGGTGATTTTACAGATTTTATTCTCTTCAGTCTACAGTCACATTTTTTTTCTTTTTTGGTTTTACTATTTCTCTGTAGCTTTGGAGCCTGTCCTGGAACTCGTTCTGTAGACCAGGCTGGTCTCGAGCTCAGAGATCCGACTGGCTCTGCCTCCTGAGTGCTAGAATGAAACGTATGCTCCCGGCTTCTTCTTCCTTCCTTCCTTCTTTCTCTCTTTGCTTCCTTCCTTTCTTGATTTATTTTTATCATTTTATTTTGACACAGGGTTTCTCTATGTAGTTCTAGCTATCCTGGAGTTCACTATGTAGAGCAGGCTGGTCTTGAACTCACAGAAATCCTCTTGCCTCTGGCTCCTGAGTGCCTGTTAAAGAATTTTTATTAAAAAGAATAAAATCTGAGTTGTATCTTTTACTTTGGGTGAAAATGTAGTATCCTAAACTGTCCAAAAGATTATAAGATCACAATGTTATATTATTGCGACCTCTCTTTCTAGTTAATTCACAATGAATACCAGTAATCCTTGCACTCCTGGAGGTGGAGATGGGGGGTAGGAAGTTCAAAGTTATCCTAGGCTATAGTGGAGGTAATCCGGGGCTTGGTGTGCTTCTGTCTCAAAATCAAATCCTTTTTTAATGATTTTTTTTATCTTTTATGTGCATTGGTGTTTTGCCTGCATGTATGTTTATAGGAGGGTACTGGATCCCCTAAAGTCACAGATAGCTGTGACCTGCCACGTGGGTGAGAGTTGAACACCAGTCCTCTGGAAAAAGCAGTCAGTGCTCTTAACCACTGAGTCATTGCTCAGCTCCTCAGAATCAAATCTTTTAAGAGTGTATCAAAATGGGCCTGACAAGAAGACCACTCCTTTAAGACCAGAAGTCTCTTCCTGGATCTAGCTGGTTACAGATTTTCACCACTAAGCTTGCCTTCTTTTTGAAGTTCTCAACTTACAAAACCTAATGTTTTCTTTTTCCCTTTTTCATCTCCCTCTCTTTTTTCAGGTAGTGGTCAAAAATCTAAGCCCATTTGTCCTGCTACCCTGGGTATAGATTCTCACTCCAAAAGAAGCTCCTCACCCAGTGTAGCTGCTTGTGTACTTACACTACTGAGTCACCTTCTTACTCGATTTTCTTTTTCAGCTTCCTCTTTCTGGCTGCCTCTGAGATGTACAGCTCGCCTATCCTATTGCTTTGTTTTTTCCGCTCAAATCCTAGTGAAAGCTTTCTCCTGAGCATTTGTACATGCCTCCATCTACAAGTCTAGGAACTCACAAAGTGATCTGTGTTCCCTTTTAACAGGGGGAGTTTCTGACAGCCTCAACCTTGGGAGAATAGGTCAGGATCAGAGCTGTGGGGAAATGGACAAGGGCCTGGGATAGGCTTGGGAAACAGCTGTTTTTTGAACAGTCCTTGTGCTGTTGGCTTCCACCAGCAGAAGGATACGATCATTACTTCCATGGGATGTGAAAAAGAGGGGAAGGCATGGCGGGACAGGACCTGAGGTGAGAAGCTGGAGAAATCTCTGGGTTAACATAGGAATACTAGCTGGTGCTCATTGTTTAAACCCAGAGCTCCAGGCTAGAGTATATCTGTGGTAGAGTGTTTACCTAGCATATGCAAGCTCCTAAGCTCAGCAGCCAACCAGTCCTGGTGGTATGGGGGAAGGTGGTTCCCAAAGTGTGGTCCCTAGATCAACAGCCCACAAATAATTCTCAAGCTTCATTCTCAAGCCTAAAGCTCAGGCACTCTGGATCAGGAGAGTGGTGAGTGTGAATAAGTGTGTATGTGTGTGTGCGCGCGTGTGTGTGTGTGATAACTCCCTCCCTACTGTGATACTAATGTGCTCAAGTTTGGACAAGCTGAGTCTGAACACATCACTAGAGCACAGAGGGAAATCCAGTCCAGAGTCCACAGAGGTCTGAGAGAAAAACGAGTGTGCACGAAGGCTAGTCAAAACCAGAGTGCAGCAGCTTGAACTGCACCAAGAAACTAGGGTGAATTGCATCTGCAAGTCCTTCCAAACCTGAGTGGAGACTTGGTCCTCTAGGTGGAGGCAAACGGGGCCCATTCTAGTCCATCTTATCCCTGTGTCCCTCCTAGCTTTGTCCTGTGGGAGAAAAATCAGTGCAGATGTCTTTCCACAGCCAGCCTTCCCTGAGGAACAACTGAGCTAGAACTCCATTCCCCGAGGGAGATTGTGGCTGGTCCCTAAGTTGGAAACAAATTAAAGGAGATAAAGAAACTGGGAAGAAACCCAGGATGAAAGATCCCTAACCTGGTCTCTGGAGTCCCTGCCTTTCACTGAATTAATGCACTTGAGAAAGTAGGAGACCTAAGAAGCAAGGAAACCTTTCATTTCTAATGAAAACTTCAAAAAGTGGGTCTCAGCAGTTGTTCTAGAAAAGGGTTGACATAGGGGAGAGAAACTCTATACAATGTGGAGGTGGGATGGCCTCAGGAGAGGTGTTAAAAGGAGAAAGAAGGGGGCAGGAGTGAGAGCTGCTTTGGTTCTGCTGTCTTTCCAACTAGATTCTTAGCTGATTAGAAGCTAGCTGTTGAGAATTTTCACAATAAACCCTGGAATGACAGGAGGGAGACCCACCCGGAGACACCACCTCCCCCCCCACCCTGGGGTAGGCTGGTAGGTGTGCTCCCAGGTTGGAAGTGAAAGAAGCTCTCCTGTGGATGGTAGGCTGTCTTCTCAGAGGCCCCAAGGGACGGCGTTGCAGAGAGCCTGTGGCCTTCTCAGGAGCCAGATGACAGGGCTTTCTCCATGTGTCTTCTGCCTGTCAGGGCCTCCAATGCTCAGGTGCAGACATGGCTATGTCACTTCTCACTCAGTGTCTAAGCCAAGCCGTGACATCACCTGTTTCTTCGTGTCAACAGTTCCCACTTCCGAGTTATCAAGGTACCTTAGAACAAGGTTTTGGGGTAATAGCTATATGAATCAGTGGCCTGCTCCATTTGCACCAGGACACTACTTGGGGAAGTAGTTTTCTGCTGAAGGAGGAAAACCACCATTTTGTCTAACTTCGAACTTCCTAGCGCCCATTCTTCATGTCTCCCAAGAGCTGCAGTCCCCTGGTCCTTGACTAACGGGAAGAGGCAGGTCCCCAAGGGAAGCATGCTTGAGGCCAGAGGGCTTTGGTTTTCAGCCGAGAACCACCTAATTTAGCTTGGAGAGCAGGGTGGGACCTCTGGATTTGAGGGCTTGCAGGTGGAGGATGGCATACACATTCCAGCACTGTGGGCCCCAAAACAGTCGGGCCCACAAGCTCACGTGCTTCCACTCAGTTTGCTGGAACCTGTTGAGGGTACAGAAACCCATCACCTCCCACGTAGAGGGCGGAAGAGGCGGCGCTGACCGCCACAAACTTCGCCGCAGGTGGCCAGTTCTAGCAAGTGTGCGCTGGTCGCCGAGTGGGCGTGGTCAACAAGGCCGGACATGAAGGGCGGGATCTGAGCAGGACCTGGCTCACCGCCCTGCCACAGGTGAGCAGGACTGAAAGGCAAGGGCGGGGCTTACGGGACGGAGAGAGCTCAGACTAGAGAGGTGGAGCCAAGAGGAAAGGGGCGTGGCCTGACTGGGAGGGGCGGGATTCTGAAGAGAAGTGCACAAATAGGTGTGGCCTATTGCAGGGGCGGAGCAAAGGGAAAATTCTTCTCAGGGGCGGGGCTTAATGTGAAAGGACGCTGGGCAGCTTAGCGCGGAGTCGCCGAGTCCGGAAGGGCGGAGCCAGGGCGGGGCCAGGGTGGGGCGGAGTCGGCGGGTCAGCCTCCCCAGCTGCGCCCGCTTCCTCCGGCACTCTGGCCTGGCGGAAGTGCGTCAGTTGTTATCCGCTCCGGCCGCTGCCACTACTGTTTCAGCCTCACGATCTCGGTGATCAGGAGCTCCGCCACCCGCCGTCCTCGGCCGCCCGCCGCCGCTGCCCGCCGGTCGCCATGGGTTGCGTCCCTGAGGGCCCGGTGTAGGGCTGCTGAGCGCCGGCCGCCCTCCGATGCGCCGGGCCCAGACCCGGAGTAGCAGCCCGCGCGGCGCCCGGCGCTGAGCGTCCGTGCCCGGCATGCCCGCCCCGGCCCCGAGCCCGCCCCGGCCCCGAGCCCGCGCGGCGCCTTCCCAGCCCGGCGGCGCGGCGTAGCAGGCGGCGCGGGGCGCCAAGGTCACAGCCGCGGCGCCGCCATGGAGGCCAAGGTCCGGCCGAGCCGGCGTTCGCGCGCGCAGAGAGACCGCGGCCGGCGTCGGGAAGCCGCCCGCGACGCCCGCGCGCAAAGCCCGTCGTCGGGCGACGAGCCGGAGCCCAGTCCTGGCAAGGAGAACGCGGGAGTCCGCGGCGCGCCGTCTCAGCGCCCTACGCCCCTGCGCGCAGCGCGCCCCCCGCGGCGCCGTCGCCGCGAGTCCAGCTCGCAGGAGGAGGAGGTTATTGACGGCTTTGCTATAGCCAGCTTCAGCACCCTGGAGGCCCTGGAGGTAGGTGGGCGCGAAGGTCGGACCGGGGACCAAGGAAACCTACCCGAACGCCGCCTGCCAATGAGAGGACCCGGAGTGAGGGGTGTGTGGGAGGACTTAAATCACGCCGCCCAAGCCGATTTTGCAGCAGTTTTTACTTGTTGCCAAGTTACCGCTGTGTCCTGGACTAACTGGGGAGTTGGGCAGTTTGGGGCCTCGGGAGGCAGCGACGAGAAGGTGGACACTTGGGATTCTTTCTGTTCGGTGTTCTCTTAAGGGTTGTTTGGAGGGGACAGGGAGTAAACTGGCAAACCCTTCTTGGTGATGACTGATTATTGCTTGGGTAGAAGTAATAAGTCTACTAAAAATGCTACCTGACTGTGAGTTATCATGTACAGTATTTGCTGAGCACAGTATCCTTTCTACCTGAACTCATGTTAGTAGAGAAGGAAGCTAGACGCTTCAAGAGAAATGGCCAGCCAGTGAGTGAGTGGGTGGATGAGTGGGTAGCCACTGTGTCTCTGGAACGCAAGTAATTGGAAATGCTGGTCAGGCCTTCAGGGCACCAGCAGAACTTTCAAAGACCCTATTCGCCCCTAGGAATGCAGAGATCTCCATCTAGGTGAGCACTCCTGGAACCACTTCTCAGTCTGCTGGGCTGTGGTCCCAGGGATCACTCTGTAGCTCTTGTCACTTCTGCCCTGACTGACAATTGGGGATTTCCCCAGTCTCCGGCAAAGCTTTGGGAAAGGGGTGTTTGTCATTGCAGGTCTCTAAAGGGAGTTCCCACCAAGCTCATACCCTAATTTTGGGGTCTGCCGGGTCTGTAGAGAGCTGAGGGTCCCACAGTGATGGCTACTATGAGTCGCCCTGGGAAGGGTTTGTCTCAGACGCCTGTAAATGTAGCACAATCAT
The DNA here is from genome assembly GCF_014885135.2 of Alexandromys fortis. Taxonomy (NCBI): domain Eukaryota; kingdom Metazoa; phylum Chordata; class Mammalia; order Rodentia; family Cricetidae; genus Alexandromys; species Alexandromys fortis. The sequence goes on along the minus strand of NW_026067985.1, from coordinate 6,040,299 downwards.
ACCTTGTGCTGAGCTCAGTGGTCTTCTGGGGAATATGCGATGAGTTCTGGGCCCAAGTCAGGGATCCCAAGCTAGGTGATTTTATGGGGTGTAATTGTGTTGTGTCTGGTACTGATGTACAGGATTTTGCGCCTGATGTTGGGGTTTCTGCTTTAGTGGTGATAATGACACAGCCAAACACTGCACTAAAACCCCTACATTGCGGCCATAGTACCACATGCTTCAGATAGGTAATCTCATCTTCCACTTTGCCACACCTGTGTCGGCTGCCAGGCCCAGAAAGAGCCTGCACATCCATTTGGCCTTTCCCCCCATTTCTTCTCTAGCACATGGGCCTCTTTTGGGTCTTAGGTTTTGCAGTCTTGGTTTTAGTGCTCTGTCTGCCTGTGTACTGTTCGGTGCTGTTACAGCTTAGCCCTGCTGTCTATTTAAGATCTCATCTGAAGCCGAGCAGTGAGTGGTGGTGCACGCCTTTAATCCCAGCACTCGGGAGGCAGAAACAGGCGGATCTTTGTGAGTTCGAGGCCAGCCTGGTTTATAAGAGCTAGTTCCAGGACAGGTTCCAAAGCTCCAGAGAAACCCTGTCTTGAAAAACAAAAACAAAAACAAAAACAAAAAATTCATCTGAAGTAGGGATTTCTTTTTTCAGGTCTCTAGTTTTGTAGGGATATTTTTTAATCCATGTCTTTCATTGTCCCTTTTGGTCTCACTTTCCCCATACTTTAGAGACTGATTGGTGTGCCTGGGATTCTTCCCCTCCAAACTTGTCAGTGTCCATGAGTTCCCAGTACCCAGAACTGAGCAACCAAGACTCAACAGTGGGAGTGTCTTGTGAATGTCCTGTGCAGTGAGGGAGGGAGTGAAGAGAGGAATGGTCTTTCAGGAAGTCCATAGTCGCTCCTTAAGGTCACACAAGACACGCATGAGAACAGCCATTTTGGACCTAAGTGTTTTGCCTTTGTTAGCTGCAGTTGTAGTCTCTGGCCTTCCCCACCTCTTCTAGGCCACATATAGAGGGTTGACTTGTACAGGCTCACCAGTTTACTCCCAGGTCACTGAGAGATTATCCTGCCTCACTTTACACCTCAACGCAAACTTGTTACCCCCATGGTAGTCTCTCTTATGACCTGAGTGTGGCTTTGGGCAGTACTTGTTTCTGGGCAGATTACAAGGTCTAGATCGCCTCTAGAATAGTTTTGCTGGGTCTCATTTACCAGTAAACTGTTTTCTCCTTGAGATCAGGTTAATCCCATCACCTCTAGTGATGACTAGTTCACTCTACTAGTTGTCTTTGCAGACACAAATTCATTTATCCCTTCAGTGACAACCAGGCTGGGGTCGGCACAGTCTGGAAGTGTGTGTGGTCCCCTGCTCTGCAGCCTCAGGATTATCAGGACTCCAGTCCAGAGGTAGAGCTTGTCTCAACAGTAACTTCCTTAGGATCCCTATGTCATGACACTGTTGAGGGTCAGAGGAGCCTGCATAGTCCCAAAGGCAGTTCAGTGGATGGAATGACTTGGGAGACTGATGGAAGAAGGTCCCGTTACCTCATTTGAGGATGCCCGTGGTAGGCTCCCTGTGCCAGGGCCGCCTCATATCTCTCTGCTGATCTTCCTTTGTTACTGTAGGGATTGGAGCCCTTGACTCCTTTCTGTCTGTGCTGCTTCCCCGGATGCCATGGTGGTGGCTGTTGGCAACAGGGTGTGGGGTAGCACTTAGTGATCCTCAGATTTAGACTAAGAGTCTCATGTTGGAACTGAAGGGATTCAGTCTTCTCTTAACAGGTTGGGGAGTGAAGGACAGGACTCCATAGAAGCCTGGGATTTGGACACTAAGGGAAAGTAGATCTTGCCCTTCTTGTGACCCCACACCCAGCAGTGAAAAGGTGAGGAACTGTTTAGGGCCAGAAGTATCCCCTTCATCCAACACACGTGCCCCAGGTCACTGAACAAGTTGTGCTGGTACCTGTATTACTAGGAAGTAGACTGAGTCCTGCATCCCAGCCTCAGGTAGACAAGCACTTTCTAGCCATAGGGCTAAGACTCTGGGGCCAGAGAACATTTTTACTACCATCACCAAGCAGAAACCACCTGTGATTTCATGTCATGTGATTTCATTAATTTTTTTCCCCCGAGACAGTTTCTCTGTAGCTTTGGAGCCTGTCCCGGAACTCGCTCTATAGACCAGGCTGGCCTTGAGCTCACAGAGATCCCCCTGCCTCTGCCTCCCGAGTGCTGGGATTAAAGGCGTGAGCCACCACCGTCTGGCTCATTAGTTTTAAGCAGCAAGTTGACTGAGGTGGTTGGAAAGTCAAGCTCTTTAGAAGATGGGTGCTTCAGCTGCAGTGCTACATTCCACAGGTGTCTGCTGTTTTCTGGAGCCCCTGACTAGGGGAATAGCCCAGAACAGTTGTACCCCTACATGCGAAGGGAGGTGGTGTTTATTCACATTGGAGAGACAGACAAGTAACAACTATGTCACCTGCACATAGAAGGTTCCTCATAGTGGCCACAAAGAGCTGTGCTATCTATACAGGGAAAGAGAGTGCTGCTCATCACAGAAGACACAACACTGGATACATAAGTGTCATTTATAGTGGGTGGGAGTTGTTCCTCACAATAGAGATGCAGCTAGGTATATGAATGGCTGTGCCATCTAAAAAGGGAGGAGGGGAATTCCCAGAGGAGACACAGCTGGATACCAGTTGTCACATACATGGAGTTGAGGGAGGTTCTTCACAGTGGAGACAGCTTGGTAGAAGCTATGCTGTTTACATAGAGAGGGAGTATTATTGTTCCTTACCTCTGTGCATATGAACTGTACTTGGGACAAAAATGGAAAGGAAAATTGCCCCAAATGCTGTGTGCTGTGGTGCTTTTCTCTCTTTTGTTTCTGCATCTCTGATCAGTAAATGTGACTTATAATTCACAAAATATATTCATAAAACCACACTGTGTACAGAGCTGTGCTTAAGCAACTGTCAGCCACTGGACATGGTGGTGCATGCCTTTGATCCCAGAACTCCAGAAGCATGGGCAGGTGGATCTCTTTGAGTTCCAGGACAACAAGGGCTACATAGAGAGACATTGTCTCTTAAAAAAAAAAAAAAAAAAAAAAAAAAAGACAAAAACTTGTCAGCTTAGCTGACAGCCACCAGCCTGCACTGAGACTTTTGGGGATGACATATCGTGGGACAGTTTGGGAAGGTCTTCACTCTGGCTGTGTTCAGGGGATTATGCCCATACCCTGCCATGCTGATGCTTGTGCATAGCTGTGGGAACTGAAACACATGGACATTTAGGTGAGGAGAGGAGAGCTATGGCAGGAGGCATTTTCCATTCACCGCCTGGCTCCCTTGGTTGATCCTGAATGAAGAGAACTTTGTTTTTTTGTTTTGTTTTGTGTTTTGTGTCCCCCCCCCCCCGCCCCATCTTTTTCTGCTTCTGTGAGAAAGCCATTTTCCCAAAGCTGTCCCCATTTGCTCCTAGACAGTGCTCTTGAGTTCTCATTGGGTCTTCAAGCACTTGACTCTGGTCATCTTGCTTTTATTTATAACGCTAATTTTACTATGCAGCCAGTTGATCATTTCATAGCATTCCTAGAGCCACAGATTGATGGTAGTCTTGGCGTCTTTCCTTCCCTTGTGGGTGAGGTCCCTTTAGTTTTGGTTCTGACATGCATGCTTGCTGCACTGGTCTTGAAGCACATTCCTATGCCTTGCTGACTGTGCTTGGGTTTTGTTCTTAGGATCCAGTAACATTTCAGCTCTTAGCTCTTGGGTGTCTCTGGAGCCCCATAGAGAACTGTTTATATGGAGTCCATTCCAGAATTAGCTATGAGTTTTGCTGCTGTCTTCCTGGTCTGAAGTTTCTTGTTCTACCAGCTCTGCTGTTTGGATTGGGGGCTTTTCTCTTTTCCTGCACTCTGAGTAGCAGCTACTTCTTTTACTGGACAAAATTCTTAGGTCACAGAATCCAACCTTGTTAACTGGTGACCGGTTGGTCGGCATTGTTTGGTGGGGCCTGCTTTCATGTCAAGAAGCCTTTTCAGGAGGCCCACCTATAAGCAGCAGCCAAGACCAAGAGGGATGCATGCTATAGCAGTGCCCATCTGTTAAAGCCAGGGCATGCAGCCTGGTTATAGGGTTGGGTAGTGTGGGAGGGGCCTAGTCTACTCAAATCCCTTGCAAGCTGCCCCCTCCATCTACACTCAGCACCCCTCCATTCAGATTCCATAGTCACTTGACAACTTCCTTGTTCCCTTCTGTGACCTACCTGTTCCTGCCAAGATGATCCAGGCTTAAATCCAGGCCCAGTGTTAGTCTACAGCTCTTCCACCCGCTGGATCCCCAACTGCTACTAGGTGTGTTAGAACCCCTGATACCGACATGTGCTTGGGTGTGGTTATGTTTCCAGCTTTGAATAGGGTAGAAGGGATATGATGGAAGCTGTGTATTGTGTATAGGGTAGAGTAGAAGATATGAAACTAGTCAGAATATTACAGTGGAGTGGCAGGTGCCTGGCATGTTCTACCTGAGTAGTTAAAAAAGGAAAGTGTACCAACGAGGTACTAGTGTTCCTCAGCACAACATGAGCTGTTCTATGTGGTTTCTGCGGAGAGATGGTATGGAGAGCTATTGGCTTTGTGGTTCCATGCTGTGTACAGAGCTTTCTAGCTCGGGCAGGTGTCTTGCCATTAGTTGGAGCATGTGTGGTGCATGCAGTTGTGTATTGGTGATTCCTGGTAGAAGCCTGGCTGTTGCCTGGCTTGGCAGCTCAGCTCTGATTCAGGCTTGAAACTGCCATCTCGGGAGGAACAGCCACTTGTCCCTTAGATTTCTCAGGATGCCTCAGGTGGTGCCTGCATATCCTGTATTCACAAACCAGTCCCTCTTTCTGTAAGGAGCAGAGGAGTGTCAAAGTTTCCGTGCTGTAGTTGTTCCTCGAAGCCTAGCCTTGTTGCTTAATGACAGAAAAAGGTCAGTGCTGTACTGTCTCCAGGGTGTAGGTGTGGTTGGAGGATTTTGTGTGTTGAGCTTTCCCTCTGGTAACCTCTAAAGAGGCTGCAGTGTTGTTCCCATACTTATGGAGAAACTGAGGCACAGAGTAAAGCTAGAGTCCCCAGTGAGATTCAGACAGATTCCTGGAGAGTGGCCAGCTTCCCCTGTTCTATTTTGTTCCATTTTGCTAGCAGCTCTTGCCTTGGCATCTGTCTGTCAGACTAACCGACTCCCAGCTTCTATGTCCATCTTTCTGCACCCTGGCTGTCCTCCCGCTTCTCTGCAGTTTGTTCTCCAGTCTGACAGCTTTGTCATCTTCAAAAGGCCCAGGTTTCTCTCCCGTGAAAAGGCAGAGTTCTCACAGGGATCTTTCAGATGTGCTCTGGCCACCTGCCCCCTCAGACCCTGGCTCTTGGGATACTGCTCATACTGTAGAGCTTTGGTTGCCCCTTGACCAGATTCTGTTCTGTATGGCCTTCCCTCCTCTTCATCTCATGATGTTGCCAGCACACTTAGAACTGGGGACTGAACCCAGTGACTGCCCAGGGAGGAGTGGCTCCTGGTGAGGTGATGTGGTGGTATCCTCAGTATCCCTAGCTTTTCCCTTCATCTGAGGTAGGGACTAGTCGAGCAGAGTAGGAATAGGCTTGCTTGTCAAGGCTCCAACCTCAGGGGCTTCCTGTGATTCAGGAATACCAGTGAGTCTGTCTCAGGGCATCTACACATTCTCCAGCAGTGCAGCTGCTGTCTCCTAGCTCTCAGGAAGAGGCCCTGGGCTTCCTCTGCCCTCAGTCTTGCGAGCCAAACATTGCAGAAAAATCTGTAAACTGCTTGGGAATACCTGCTTCCTGCTCTGGGTCTTAGTTCCTCATCTGCAGAAAGGGTAATGAGGCAACATGTGCTTGTTCTCCCTGCTACCCATTGGCCACTAGGATGAGAGTCCTGTGGTAAGCATACTTAGGTCCCTGTGTCTTCCTTCAGTCTACTCCAGGCAGACCCTGCTGGACCTATATCCAGAACTGGACTACTTGTAGTGGTCTCCAGTACAGAGAGGAAGAGCAGGCTCAGTTTGAATGCTTGCCTATTGCCCCTCCCCACTCATTTAAACTTACCAGATCCTTTCATGTCCCAGGCTTGTGGCATCAGAAATGTCCAGCCTGGCTTCAGCTGACTCTGCTGTAGAAGAGGCTTTGGGAGACACCCTGGATGACAACTGAGCAGCAGCTGTGCTGAAGCTTTGACGGGCCTAGAGTGTGGCAGAAATCAGACCTGAGGTGTCTTCCCAGAACTTGGAAGAGAAAGTGCTGTTTTAGACAGATGGGCTGTTGGCCTGCCTTGCTTTCTGGCTAAAGAGAATAGGCCAGGGAAAATGGCTTAGGGTAGACTATCCCTCCCAGGAGTACTGACCTCATGGGAGAGCACTGAGGACCCAGTGTACTGTGACTGGGGCAAGGGACTTGAAGGCTGCCACACCAAGGATAGCCTGGATCAGGCATCAGTCGTGTTCAGGGGACCTTGGCTCTGCCCTAGAGCCCCCAGACCTTCTCCTTTCCTGCCTTTAGCCACACAGCCTTTGCTCTGCTCTGGGACCTTCTTGTCCATCTGGGTTACCACCCCTTTTTACTGTCTCCACTCAAATCTAGATGATCTAATTTCTTGTCTTTTATGGCTGTGGGAAATTGTATGTGTTCAGAGTACACAGAACCTACATCCTCACAAAAAGTGGCCGCAAGCTGACAGTGGGGTCAGAACTGAGATCCCATAAGGCCCTCCTGCATGCTGACTTCTTCCTGGAAAACTGCTACCCTTAGGTCTTCCTCAGTGACCTATCCTAGAGAAACCATGCCTTGCCCCACCCCTTAAAAAAAAAAAAAGAAATGGGATTTGAGAACAAGGCTATAGTCTGTCTGAATGGAGCTGGAAGGAAGGATTGTGGAGACTGATTTCAGAACCATTGCTCAGGCCAGCAATGTGGACATGATATAGTAGTTTGATGTAGACCACAAGCAAGTGGCCTCCATGCTCCTCTGTCTAGCTCCAGCTCCTCCCTGGATAGTACTGCTAATGTCAGCGCTTCCCACCTTCTACACCTCGCTTAGCCATAGATAAGGCCTGCTGTTGTCTCCAAGTGACCCTCTGTCCGGCCAGTGTTGTGCATGGTGCAGCTGCGTGACTAAGATCTGAAGGGATGAAGGTCTTTGCCAGAACCCTGGTGGGTGGAATGCTCAAAACACTTTATTTAGTAATTGCAGGGTGGGGTATATGGCCCTTGAACCCATTGGTGCTCTGGTCTCCCCAACTTTTCCTGAACCCCAGCACTGTAGCAGTAGTTGTGTAGCAGTATGGTCTCTGCGTCCTTGTATCCTGTGGCAGCCTGTGCTGGTCACAGGAGTCTCTACCTGTCCACCGAAGCCTGTTGGGTAGCAGGTATGAAGGTAATATCCATGAAATTGGAGATTTCAGAGATGGGGCACAGTGGTCTATACTTCTGGAGCAGGTAAGAAGTCATGAGGACCTGTGGAGATCCTCTTGGGAACATTTGACTCAGGTTCTATACTGAAACTCAGCAGCCAGTTGGGAGAAGCAAGCTGAAGAGAGAAAGATCTGGGAGGGAGCGCCCTATTTCCACCTTAGCTGGAGAGGTAGTTAAGATGCCAGTAGGTTGGGTGCTGCCCCCAGGGGTCAGAGGACTGCAAGGACTGGTTGGTTCATGGGAGTCCTACCTGGGTGGATACCTGAGTGGAGATCTTGAACTTGGGTAGACAGCAGCCCAGAGAACAAGGAAACTGGTAGATTCAGCATGAGGGGAAGTCTAAGGAAGGCTGCTGAGATGTTTAAGTAGTTGGTGAGAAGGGAGCCTGGAGTACTGGAGCAGTATTTGCCTGTACAGGTTCTAATACTCCAGACTCAGATTTTCCAGGGGCAATACTGTCACATGGGTTAGGAAGCTCGGGACAAGGCTTCAGACAGGCTTGGGCCAGGCCTTCCTGCTTTCCAAAGGGAACCTGCCTTAGGCTTGTTGATAATAGGGGTAAGAGTGAGCATATACTTTCTTGGCTAAAGGGGATGGGGCTGAGCCTTAGGGGATCATGATGGGAGTTAAGTAGCTTGGCCTCTGAAGAGAAACAAGTCTCCTTGTGGTTGGTTTAATGTCGTACAATTAGGATTTTATTGGTATTGCATAGCAGTAACATGATGGGAACAGTCGTGTAAAGTCCCCATTAGAAAATTGAATGGAGGTGGCAGGGAGAAACAAGCTGTGGAAACAACGTGGTGGCACACGCCTCTAACTCCAGCATTGAGAGGCAGAAACAGGTGGATCTCTGAGTTGGAGGCTAACTTGGCATACCTAGTGAGTTAGTGAGTTCCAGGGCTACACAGAGAAAAACCCTGTCTTGAAAAGCCAGAAAGAAAAAGAAAGGAAGGAAGGAAGAAAATTGAATGGTCAATTTCCTTTACTAGGCATTCAGCTTGGTGTTCTTTTTGGGGTGGGGAACACAAGCTTGAAGCCTGGAATGACTGTGGGATTGTTAGCACAAACAGCACCTTGTGTGTGGGCTTGATTGCTGGTGGCTAACCTGCTGCACATGATAGTCAGATCTACTCTGTACTCTGTCTTGCTGCACAGGTCCTGGCAGGATGACTCCTTGGGCTCCCAGTGTTTGTCTTCTGCCAGACTCCTCAGACAGGAGCTGGCATTCCCCGGGGTGCTGGAGTAGGGGTTGTTTGTATAAGACTCTGGGTTACCAGAGACCAAGCTGTCTTTCTGGATGGCTTCTCTGAGCCTCTGGTGTCCGTGTTTGGTTTTAAGATACCCAGTACTGGTTGTATGTGGATCCATTGAGTGTCTTAACAGAATACCTAAGGCAGGGCCTACATGGGTCATGAATACAGAACTTATCCATTAGTGTTTTGAGCCTTTCTTTCCTTGGTGTCCTAGTACCTTTGTGAGTGGCCACTTTCCCTGGAATTATTTTGGCTCATTTGAAGACAGAGCCTAGAGCCCTGCTTTCTCTTAGACCTGGGGTACCTGAACCTGGTGCTACAGTCACCATGCTCCAGTGCTGGCTGCCTGGGCTCTGACATTTGGCTCTAAGTAAAACCTCTCTGAGCTTCAGTGCTTACCCTGCGGGGAGGGGTGTAGACTGTAGAACAGCAACTATGGGACACTGCTAAAGGCAACTCTGTGCTGTGTGTCTTAAGTATAGGTTAAGCTACTGAAGGCCCTTCCTTTACTGGTGGTCTAAAAGCAGGGCTTTTAGAGACGGGGTCTATTGGGCAGTGCTTAAGCTCCAAAAATGCCCAGACAGACAGAATAACCCATTGTTCCCCAGATGCCTAGGTGATGCTTGAGCAATTTCTGTGCTCTCCTAATGTGCAAGGTGAAAGTTGGTTTACACCAACCGAGAATTTCAGAATTGAGATTTGGTGACAGCCTTGCTAGTACCCCTTGAGTGAGTCACCTTTGTTCCCTCAGGCAGGTGTACATACACACAAGACTCATTCATGAAGGGAAATCTGAAGGTGTCTTCCTTTGAGGTAGGAGCTGGCTTCTATCACTCACTAGCCAGCCCTTCCCTAGGCTAACTGGGGCAGATGACCAAGAAAACAATTCTGTGTGCAGGATGAGACTAGAAAGTGGACTAACAGAATGGGAGGGGGCCAGTGGAGTCTTTTATCGCATAAAAAGCAGAGTACCAAATAGATACAGAGGATTCAAATTCCTAGTAGGGCCTGGGCCTGGATCTGTACTAACTGTCTGTCAGTTTTCCAATTACTTTCTCTTTCCTTTGCTTGCTGCTGTTGGGTAAGACCAGGCTTGCTCTCTCTCCCCCACCCCAACCCTTTGCTGTCCTAGTCAGAGATGGTCATTGTTTAGTATCCATTAAAGTTGACCTCAGTTTATTTAGACTTTGGGTCTAAAACACCCTGCAAACAGCCCTGTCGCAGCTATAACATCAGAGTGCCTATAAGTCTTTGCTTTTTTTTTTCTTTTCCTTTTTTTGTACATTTCAGTCCTTAGCAGCAGGGCAGGCTGATAGCCCAAGGCCCTTGTGGACAGATGACAAGACAGTCTGCAGTATGGGTTTAATGAGATCAGGACCTTAAATACTTGTGTATTGCAGAAGGTCATTATGTTCAGCCTTAACCTGTCCAAGGTAGAAAGGCAGGGCAGAAACTCAAATCTTCTGTCTCTGGGGCAGGGGTGGCTCTGCCTTTGAGGCCTTGGGATGTTCCCTTACATACAGATTTTCCTGTTTTCGGGGAGGTTTTGTTTTTCTGTAGACTTCACTGGCCACTGCTTTTGGGGAAGTCTAAGCTGCATGTGAGTGTTCGCCTCATTTCTGTGCCTCCATTGATAACCAGTGCTGGTCATTGCTACAGAAGTGAGGGTCCCAGAACATGATGGGACCACTGACAGGGCTAGCTGACAGTAATGTCTTTGAAGTCTGACAACATGAAAGATACTTGGCAAGGCTCTCTGCAGTCTCCTGGGTAGTGGTGCTTCCTGTGGAATGAAGTTTGTCACTGGGAAGAACATAGGGAATTAGGGCCACTGGGGGGCACTTCTGTGGAAAGTAGGGATCACCTGGGGTATTTCCTATTTTATATAGCATGTTACCAGGGGGCATTTCCTGTGGGTGTCACTTGGTGAGGCTCACAGGTATTCTTAACCCCAGGCCAATATGTCACCTCGGAGAGTTCCCAAGTATGCCATACATGAAGAATTCTACAATACTGTTTACTGGGCCCCTGGGAACTTGGGAATTTCCTACAAAATCCAGCCAGCCATCACCTGTCTGTTTCCCTTCAGACATGGCTTTACAGGTTGGAGGCTCCTTCCTGTGAGGAGTCTCCACAGCCTGGGAACCTGCTTCATCTCCATAGGGTATTTCCACAGGTTGACATGTATTTGCTTCTTTCTCTGCAGAAGGACATGGCTCTGAAGCCACATGAGCGGAAGGAAAAATGGGATCAACACCTCGTCAAGAAGCCCCGAGAGTCAGAAAACTGCCCATCTGCTGAGCTGAGTGAGAACAGGCAGCCCCTGGAGCTGGGCAGTCCAGGGCAGAATGCAGAGCCCACTTGTGATGAAGGGACTAAGAAGGTCCCGTTGCAGCCCTCCAAACAGGTAAGCATCCTGTGCCCTCCCTTACTCAAGATCTCTGCAGTGGTGGGATCTGCACCAGTTCTATACGCACACCTGGACCCCACCCTTCGGCGTCTGGCCTGCCTGGCAATGCACCCCATCATTGCTAGGCTTGGGGAATGGGGTAGATAGGTAGGAGCCAGGCTGGTCACAGAGGTGTGGGGACCTGTCTGTCTGCCCAACTGAAAAGGCCTGCCTGGCCAGTGCTATCGCTTCTCCCCAGGAGTACAGGGGTGTGTGCTGGCCAGGATGGGTGACAGTGCTAAGCTGATAGGCCGGCCCCGCTTCCCACTGCGTCTGTCAGGTTCCGCCGACTAGGTGTCTGGAGACATCCAGAGTGTCTCTAAATGGATATGGGGACAAGGCTCCTGCTAAGAGGGGAATGCTCAGCCAAAGGCTTCAGGTGGTGGTCCAGCAGTGAAAGGAGAAACCAAGAAAAGGGATGCCCTCCCTCCCCCAGGAGGAGTGTTTCTGGCCATATGAGGTCTGTCAGAGCAGGTAGAAACTGGTCTGTGCTGCCTGAGCATGGGTCTGTCCTGAGTCATGGCTCAGTGCTACAACTGCTTTCCTCCTGAGGACCCTAGGCCTGTGCCCTCTTTTTATAGAAAAGGGCTTTTCTCGGCAGTTAAGACTGCTCTGAGCTCCCTTGGGAATTGGGCTTTGGAGAGGGAATAGCATGTCTTGGGCCTGGGCTGGATGGGGGATCCGCGGGCACACCTGCCCAGGTGGACACATACTCTTTCTTCCATGCAGGTGTGCTCCCCAGAAGGGGGGCCGCTCCCAGCCAGCCCCTGGCACCAGAACGGCCCGGCCCAGCACCAGCAGCAACAACAGCCCAGCCAGTCCAGCCAGCCCCAGGGGCCCCTCCCAGCCCCAGGGCAGCCCTGCCAGCCCCAGCGGCCACCCCTGGGTCAGCGTGCTTGGCCCCATCGATCACTTGGCTTGAGACAGCCTTGCCAGCCCCGGCGCCCACTTCTGGGCCCTGGTCAGCAACACCGACCCCAGCATCTGCTTCCGGCCCCAGATCAGCTCAGCCAGACCCAGCGCTCACGCCTGGCTCAGCCCCGCAGGCCACTCTTGGCTCTTCCAGGCTCCAGGCAGCGCCTGCAGTCCATCCAGACTCCATGGCATCGCTACCCACTTCGGTCCCTGTTGACCTCGTGTCACCTCTGCCGGTCTCTACTGACCGTGTGGCACCGTTGCCGACCTTTGCAGTCATGGACCACAGAGTGTTCCTGTGACCAGCCCTGTAGGGCTGCCTCAGGACAGCGCTGCCAGCCCCCTCGGACTCTCACCTTGCAACCACGCCATTGTCCCTCCAGCCATCTTTCAGGCCAGTGCTGCTGCTCCTGGCAGGCACTGTTGGCCCCACATCAGCAGAGCCAGCCCCATAGATCTCTCCTGGGCCAGTCTAGTTGCCCCCGACAGTCACTGGTGGTCCTCAAGCAGCCCCAGCAATTAGTTGAAGGCCCAGAGCAGAGTAGCTCTCCAAATCCTGCCCTGCTGAGTCCTAGACAGTCACAACAGAAGTGTCCAAGTCTTAGCCCAGAGCCGTCTCACCTACCTAAACAGCCCCTCATGGGTCCAAAGAAGCCCCTGCGGTCACTTCTGGGCCCAGACCAACTTCGCAAACCCCAACCGTTACTTCCCCTACCCGATCGCCCTTCACTTCTGGGGCAGCCAGGCCTGGCCCCCCAGCCTCTTCTGAGGCCCCTTTGTCAACTGAGGCGGCAGTCCCTAATGGATCTGGTGCCAGCCCGTCAACCCCAGCCTTCGATCCTGGGCCATCCCTTCAGGCCCTTGAGGACACAGTGGACTCGAAACTCTGTCCTGGGGGTGGCCCGCCAAGCCCCATCTGTGAGTCCTGGAGCATGAGGCTTGTAGATAACTCCCTGGATGAATTTGTCACGCTGCAGTTGGGCTGCACCAGTGAGAACCTTACTCTTTAGATGCTTCACAGACTGCCATGAGGCTGTTCCCAGACTTCTTTGACTGATTGGGGCCTGAGGTCAAGGCAGGAGAGCCCCTGCTGTGCCAAGACCAGGCCCAGGCTCATCGCATCAGAAGCATCAGAAGAGAGATGAACGCCAAGTCATTCCATCATCCTACTGCCCCTTCCATAGGTGTCAGGCCTCTTGGTGTTACTGTGCCCCTCACATGCTTTATGTTGGACAACTCCTAGGAGAGGTTACACAGCCACCCAAGGACTTGGAGCCTGTTGGGATCCTTCAGCATCCTTTGGTGCCTCTAATTGCCAACAACATTTTTGCATCTCCGCGTCTCATGCATGTGTGCAGGTGCAAGTGGTGTGTACATGTGTGCCTGTGGGTGGCGGGCATGTGTGATGGAGTGCCAGCCTAGGCCTCACTTTCTGTCCCCCACTTCACACCCACTGTGTTCCCTGCCCTGAGCACAATGGCTTAAGTGACTCAGGGCCACAGCGTGCATTTGGTTAGCCAGGTTTCAGCTCACTCTGTAGTAGTGCGAGCGGCGGGCTGTGTTCCTGCCCAGCTCCGCATGGCTAGCTTTACCTGAAATAATTACGCAGAAACTGTATTCTTTTAAACACTGCTTGGCCCATTAGCTCTAGCCTCTTACTGGCTAGCTCTCACATCTAGATTAACCCATTTCTAATAATTGTGTACCACCACAAGGTGGTAGCTTACCAGTAAGATCTTAACCAGCATCCATCTTGGAGAGCAGAGCTATGGCGACTGCCTGACTGGGATTCTTCCAGCATTCTGTTCTGTCTACTCCGCCTATCTAAGCTGTTGTCCTATCAAAGGGTCAAGGCAGCTTCTTTATTAACCAACAGACATTTGACCCTCCTCCATCATCACACCTTTTGGCTGTGGGATGATGTTAGTGTCTACTTGAAGATCCTCCAGCTGCATAAGAGATATGAAGGGGTGGTGACTCCGTGGCTGCTTCCCCACCTCTCAGGGCTTTCTCCACCCCAGAGACACTGACAGGGCAGCTAGAAGCCTCTATCCGGACTCTTCATCCCCGTTACAACAGTGTTCAACCCTGATTCTGATGCCTATTACTACACTTTTGGGCCTGCACCTGTCCCTATTACCTGCAGTCAGGGGTTGTTCAGCTTGCCAAAGTTCCATCTTAGGGGAGCCGGCCCCACACTGGATCTCCTGGAGTCCCAGTGGCTAGATTGAGTCCGCGAAGGGGAGGTGACCAGAGCAGAGAGAGGACTCCTGGGCTTGGAACTTCTACCTGGGGGGTTGTCTAGGCTACATGGCTGGGCCCCAGTCACTGTACCTGGTACCTGTTCTTATTCCTGTTGACACTGGATAACCCCTTTCTGATGCTTAGCACAGCCTATGAACTGAGAATTTGGAACTTATTTTTCTGATTATAAAAATAAAGTGCCATGCCATTTTTATAACAGTGTTTTATAATTTAAATAGATGACCTGTTTCCCGTGATTTATTCCATTGAGTGGTTTTGTATATCTAGAGTTGGTCTTCTGTTCACTAAGTACTAGACAGAGGAGACTTGGAGTCACATTCTGTCCTGTGGGTCTGGGGAGCTGCTGTCCTTGCCATGACCCTCATGGAGAGGGCTGTAGTACCTAGACATGTGCAGTAGAAGTTTGTGGTGGGTATTGAGTTATTAAGGGTGGAGCTCTTGAGGGCAGGATTCATACGCCGAACTGGGCCCATCCATGTCAGTGTTTTGAAGAGAGTTGGCTGCATGGGGGTGGCCCAAGGAACCTAGCGCCTGAGTTAGACTGCCCTGAACCTACTCTACACATTAGCTTGTGGAAAGGGTTAGGGAAATCCTATTTTTGATGATGCACCGCACACATACAGGTCCTTCTGTCCTGTTTGGGGCCAGAAAGTGCATTGTAAAGTCCTCTTATCTCCTACTGCTCTGCTTAGTCTATTCCAGGGTTGGAAGGCTGGTTGGTTGTACCTGAGGGTATCTATTGTATCAGGCCAATCTGGGTGCCCTTGGCTGCCTCTTAGTTGTGTGTTTAAGAGGGGAAATAGAATACTGACAGTGGTGGGCAGATTAGCACAGAAAGTTGAGGCTTCTAGGATGAGGTCTTGTAGACGCTTGCTAAGGAAGACTACTTGAACGTAGTGGGTCAGAGACATGGCTCAGCTCAGCAGGTAGAGAGGTGCCTATGCCACAAGGTGGCAGGAGAGAACAGACTTTTTTTTTTTGGGTTTTTTTTTTTTTTTTTTTTTTTTTTTTTTTGTTTT